>NC_084593.1:47746828-47936828 GCF_033807715.1 Cololabis saira | reverse complement strand
ATAACACCAAGGTTTCTCACAGTTGCACTGGAAGCCATCGCAACACCATCTAATCCCTTCCTAAGATGCTCTGGACCAAGAATGATAACCTCTGTTTTATCTGAATTTAGAAGCAGGAAATTTCTGGACATCCAGTCCTTGATGTCCCTAAGACATGCCTGAAGTTTAACTAACGGTTCTATTTCATCCGGCTTCATAGACAAGTAGAGCTGCGTATCATCAGCATAACAATGAAAGTGTATGCCGTGATTCTGGATTATTCTTCCCAACGGCTGCATGTATAAACTGAACAAGATTGGCCCTAGCACTGAACCCTGCGGAACACCATAACAGACCCTTGACTGTTCTGAAGAAACCTCATGTACATGAACAAACTGGAACCTGTCAGATAGGTATGATTTAAACCAACATAGAGCTGTCCCTTTAATCCCAACAACATGCTCTAACCTGTGCAGTAAAATGCCATGATCTATAGTGTCAAAAGCAGCACTGAGGTCCAGTAGAACCAGTATGGACACTAATCCCTTATCTGAGGCCATAAGGAGGTCATTCGTGACTCGAACCAGTGCTGTCTCTGTGCTATGATGCATTCTGAACCCTGACTGAAAGACTTCAAACAGATCATTTCTATACAAATAGTCACATAACTGGCTTGAAACTGCCTTTTCCAGAATTTTGGACAGATTTTAGATTTTAGACTCACTACTGAGAGCTGCAGGAATGCACGGCTCAACAGAGTTGTGACTCTTTGTCAGCCTGGCTACAGTGCTGAACAGAAAACGTGGGTTACTTTTGTTATCCTCTATCAACGTTGAATAATAAGCTGTTCTGGCTTTGCGAATGGCTTTTTTATATACTATTAGAATATCTTTCCATTCACGATAAGAGTCTACAGACCTACAAGAGTACCACTTCCTTTTCATTTTACGCACGTTTTGTTTCAACATGCGGATATCTGAATTATACCAGGGAGTTAAGCTCCTGTGGCTAGAAACCCTCCTTTTCAAAGGAGCAACTTCATCTAAAGCTGAATGCAACAAATCAGCAGTGTTACTAGCAAGGAAATCAACATCTGCAGAGGTAGAACCCAGGTCACTGGCCTCGACTACATCACTATTTCGCACTGTCGTAAGATAAGCAATGGCCTCCCTAAATTTAACAATAACTTCATCAGACAAACATCTGCTAAAATAATACCTCCTATTTTGCACTTCAACATCAACACAATTAAATTCAAACGTTATTAAGTAATGGTCGGATAAAAGGGAGTTTACAGGTGACACCAACAGACCATCAGTTTCAACACCGTAGGTGAGAACGAGATCGAGAGTATGATTAAAACAGTGCGTCGGTTTATCCACTTTTTGTGAGATACCCATTGATTCTAGAAGAGAATCGAAGGCTAATTTAAGATTATCGCTTTCAACATCCATATGAATGTTAAAATCACCCAGTAGGATGAATGTATCTGTGCTGATCAATAATCCAGAAAGGAAATTGAAAATTCAGACAAAAACTCTAGATAAGCACCAGCAGGGGGCCGATACACTACCACTAACACAACTGGCTTCGTCATCATCAATCCACCCAATCATCCATCCATCCATCATCCATCCATCATCCATCCATCCATCATCCATCCATCCATCACCCATCCTTCCAATCATCCATCCATCCATCATCCATCCATCATCCATCCATCCATCATCCATCCATCCATCACCCATCCTTCCAATCATCCATCCATCCATCATCCATCCATCCATCCATCCATCCATCCATCCAATCATCCATCCATCCATCATCCATCCATCATCCATCCATCCATCCATCTATCATCCATCCATCATCCATCCATCATCCATCCATCCATCATCCATCCATCCATCCATCCATCATTCATCCATCCATCCATCATCCATCCATCCATCATTCATCCATCCATCCATCATCCATCCATCATCCATCCATCATCCATCCATCCATCCAGTCATCCATCCATCCATCATCCATCAATCCATCAATCCATCAATCCATCCATCATCCATCCATCATCCATCCATCATCCATCCATCATCCATCCATCAATCCATCAATCCATCAATCCATCCATCATCCATCATCCATCCATCCACCCAATCACCCATCCATCATCCATCCATCCATCCATCCATCCAATCATCCATCCCTCCATCATCCATCCATCCATCCATCCATCCATCATCCATCTATCATCCATCCATCATCCATCCATCAATCCATCCATCATCCATCCATCATCCATCCATCAATCCATCAATCCATCAATCCATCCATCATCCATCATCCATCCATCATCCATCATCCATCCATCCATCATCCATCCATCCATCCATCCATCCACCCAATCATCCATCCATCATCCATCCATCCAATCATCCATCCATCCATCATCCATCCATCATCCATCCATCCATCCATCCATCCATCATCCATCTATCATCCATCCATCATCCATCCATCATCCATCCATCCATCATCCATCCATCCATCCATCATCCATCCAATCATCCATCCATCCATCATCCATCCACCCATTCATCCATCCATCCAATCATCCATCCATCCATCCATCATCCATCCACCCATCCATCCAATCATCCATCCATCATCCATCCATTATCCATCCATCCATCATCCATCCATCCATCCATCATCCATCCATCCATCATCCATCCATCCATCCATCATCCATCCATCCATCCATCATCCATCCATCCATCCACCCATCCATCCATCCATCCATCCAATCATCCATCCATCCATCCATCATCCATCCATCCAATCATCCATCCATCATCCATCCATCCATCCATCATCCATCCACCCATCCATCCATCCATCCAATCACCCATCCATCCATCCATCCATCATCCATCCATCCATCCATCCATCCATCCATCCATCCATCATCCATCCATCATCCATCCATCCATCCATCCATCATCCATCCATCCATCCATCCAATCATCCATCCATACATCATCCATCCATCATCCATCCATCATTCATCCATCCATACATCATCCATCCATCACCCACCCACCACCCCCCCGCCCAGCCCACTCACCACCCCCCCACCCAGCGTGGTGCTCTCCACAGCCCAGGTGGAGAGAGGACTGGCCAGGCTCAAGGCGAGGAAAGCAACGGGTCCTGATGGCATCACCTCCAGGCTGCTCAGATCCTGCTCCAGGCAACTGTGCAGGATCGTGGAGCATATCTTCAACATGAGCCTGAGGCTGCACAAGGTACCACAGCTGTGGAAGACATCCTGCGTGGTACCGGTGCCCAAGTCGTCTCGACCCAGCGACTTCAGCCACTACCGGCCGGTGGCCCTAACATCCCACCTGGCGAAGACTCTGGAGAGGCTGGTCCTCCACCACCTGCGCCCCCTGGTGAGCTCCACCGCCGACCCCCTGCAGTTCGCCTACCGGCCGAGCATCGGAGTTGAGGACGCCGTCATCTTCCTGATGCAGAGGTCCCTGGCCCACCTGGAGCGGGCTGGAAGCACTGTGAGGATCATGTTTTATGATTTCTCCAGTGCCTTCAACACCATCCAGCCAGAACTGCTGGGGGACAAACTACACCATGCTGGAGTCTGCCAGCGGCTGACATCATGGGTCCTGGACTTCCTCACTAACAGACCACAGTTTGTGAGGACAGGAGGCCGTGTGTCTGACACGGTGGTCTGCAGCACTGGAGCTCCACAGGGGACCGTCCTGGCCCCCCTCCTCTTCACCGTGTACACAGCTGACTTCACCCACCACACACCAACCTGCCACCTCCAGAAGTTCTCGGATGACTCCGCCATCGTCGGTCTCATCAACAACGGAGACGAGACGGAGTACCGAGATCATCCATCCATCAATCCATCCATCCATCCATCATCCATCCATCCATCATCCATCCATCATCCATCCATCCATCATCCATCCATCATCCATCCATCCAATCATCCATCCATCCATCATCCATCCATCATCCATCCATCATCCATCCAATCATCCATCCATCCATCCATCATCCATCCATCCATCCATCCATCCATCCATCATCCATCCATCCATCCATTATTCATCCATCATCCATCCATCCATCATCCATCCATCATCCATCCATCATCCATCCATCATCCATCCATCATCCATCCACCCATCCATCCATCCATCCAATCATCCATCCATCCATCCATTATTCATCCATCCATCCATCCATCCATCATCCATCCACCCATCCAATCATCCATCCATCCATCATCCATCCATCATCCATCCATCATCCATCCACCCATCCATCCATCCAATCATCCATCCATCCATCATCCATCCATCCATCCATCCATTATTCATCCATCCATCCATCCATCCATCCATCATCCATCCATCATCCATCCATCATCCATCCATCATTCATCCATCCATCCAATCATCCATCCATCCATCATCCATCCATCCATACATCCATCCTCCATCCATCCATCCATCCATCCATCCATCATTCATCCATCATCCATCCATCATCCATCCATCCATCCATCATCCATCCATCCATCATCCATCCATCATCCATCCATCCATCCATCATCCATCCATCCATCATCCATCATCCATCCATCCATCCATCATCCATCCATCATCCATCCATCCATCCATCATCCATCCATCATCCATCCATCATCCATCCATCCATCCATCCATCATCCATCCATCCATCCATCATCCATCATCCATCCATCCATCCATCATCCATCCAATCATCCATCCATCCATCATCCATCCACCCATTCATCCATCCATCCAATCATCCATCCATCCATCCATCATCCATCCACCCATCCATCCAATCATCCATCCATCATCCATCCATTATCCATCCATCCATCATCCATCCATCCATCCATCATCCATCCATCCATCATCCATCCATCCATCCATCATCCATCCATCCATCCATCATCCATCCATCCATCCATCCACCCATCCATCCATCCATCCATCCAATCATCCATCCATCCATCCATCATCCATCCATCCAATCATCCATCCATCATCCATCCATCCATCCATCATCCATCCACCCATCCATCCATCCATCCAATCACCCATCCATCCATCCATCCATCATCCATCCATCCATCCATCCATCCATCCATCATCCATCCATCATCCATCCATCCATCCATCATCCATCCATCCATCCATCCAATCATCCATCCATACATCATCCATCCATCATCCATCCATCATTCATCCATCCATACATCATCCATCCATCACCCACCCACCACCCCCCCGCCCAGCCCACTCACCACCCCCCCACCCAGCGTGGTGCTCTCCACAGCCCAGGTGGAGAGAGGACTGGCCAGGCTCAAGGCGAGGAAAGCAACGGGTCCTGATGGCATCACCTCCAGGCTGCTCAGATCCTGCTCCAGGCAACTGTGCAGGATCGTGGAGCATATCTTCAACATGAGCCTGAGGCTGCACAAGGTACCACAGCTGTGGAAGACATCCTGCGTGGTACCGGTGCCCAAGTCGTCTCGACCCAGCGACTTCAGCCACTACCGGCCGGTGGCCCTAACATCCCACCTGGCGAAGACTCTGGAGAGGCTGGTCCTCCACCACCTGCGCCCCCTGGTGAGCTCCACCGCCGACCCCCTGCAGTTCGCCTACCGGCCGAGCATCGGAGTTGAGGACGCCGTCATCTTCCTGATGCAGAGGTCCCTGGCCCACCTGGAGCGGGCTGGAAGCACTGTGAGGATCATGTTTTATGATTTCTCCAGTGCCTTCAACACCATCCAGCCAGAACTGCTGGGGGACAAACTACACCATGCTGGAGTCTGCCAGCGGCTGACATCATGGGTCCTGGACTTCCTCACTAACAGACCACAGTTTGTGAGGACAGGAGGCCGTGTGTCTGAAACGGTGGTCTGCAGCACTGGAGCTCCACAGGGGACCGTCCTGGCCCCCCTCCTCTTCACCGTGTACACAGCTGACTTCACCCACCACACACCAACCTGCCACCTCCAGAAGTTCTCGGATGACTCCGCCATCGTCGGTCTCATCAACAACGGAGACGAGACGGAGTACCGAGAACTTAACAACAGATTCGTGGACTGGTGTCAGCGGAACCGCCTCCAGATTAACTCTGGAAAAACGAAGGAGCTGGTGGCGGACTTCCGCCGGCGCAAAGTCCCCCCCTCGCCGGTGAACATCCAGGGAACGGACATAGAGATTGTGGACTCTTATAAGTACCTGGGTGTTCACCTAAACAATAAACTGGATTGGACTGTTAACACTCAGGCCCTATACAAAAAGGGCCAAAGCCAACTCCACCTGCTGCGCAGACTGAGGTCCTTGGGGGACGGCCTCCTGAGGACCTTTTATGACTCTGTGGTGGCGTCGGCCATCTTTTATGGGGTGGTCTGCTGGAGCAGCAGCATCACAGCAGCAGAGAGGAAGAGACTGGACAAGGTGGTGAGGAAAGCCGGCTCTGTCCTGGGCTGCAGTCTGGACCGGGTGGAGGTGGTGGGGGAGAGGAGGATGGTGGCTAAACTGTCCTCCATCATGGACAATGTCTCCCACCCCCTTCATGAGACTGTCAGAGCCCTGGAGAGCTCCATCAGTGACCGGCTTCGTCACCCACGATGCACCACCGAGAGGCATCGCAGGTCCTTCCTCCCCGCTGCTATCAGACTATATAACCATGCCTGCTCTCAGTAGCCCACAGACAATATGACAATAATATGTGCAATAACATAAGATGTGCAATATCTGCCAATCTACCTCACACTCCACCTGCTTTTTTTTCTGCACTGTTCATCTGTATATACTGTTCATATCCTGTTTATACATATTTTATACATATTTTATACGTATCTTTTGTATTTTTTATATATTTTTTATTTCTGACGTTTCAGTCCTTTTACCCCTCCCCTATATGTGTGTGCTGCAACAAATAAGTTTCCCCACTGAGGGAGAAAATAAAGGATATTCTATTCTATCTATCCATCCATCATCCATCCAATCAACCATCCATCCATCCATCCATCCATCATTCATCCATCCATCCATCATCCATCCATCCAATCAACCATCCATCCATCCATCATTCATCCATCCATCCATCATCCATCCATCCATCCATCCAATCAACCATCCATCCATCCATCATCCATCCACCCATCCATCCATCCATCATCCATCCATCCATCCATCATCCATCCATCCATCATCCATCCATCCATCATCCATCCATCCATCATCCATCCATCAATCAATCCATCCATCATCCATCCATCATCCATCCATCACCCATCCTTCCAATCATCCATCCATCCATCCATCATCCATCCATCCATCCATCATCCATCCATCCATCATCCATCCATCCAATCATCCATCCATCCATCATCCATCCACCCATCCATCCATCCATCCATCATCCATCCATCCATCATCCATCCACCCATCCATCCATCCATCCATTATCCATCCATCCATCCATCATCCATCCATCCATCCATCCATCCATCCATCCATCATCCATCCAGCCATCATCCATCCATCCATCATCCATCCATCCATCATCCATCCATCCATCCATCATCCATCCATCATCCATCCATCCATCATCCATCCATCATCCATCCATCCAATCATCCATCCATCATCCATCCATCCATCCATCCATCCATCATCCATCCATCATCCATCCATCCAATCATCCATCCATCATCCATCCATCATCCATCCATACATCCATCCATCATCCATCCATCCATCATCCATCCATCATCCATCCATCCATCATCCATCCACCCATCATCCATCCATCCATCATCCATCATCCATCATCCATCCATCCATCATCCATCCATCATCCATCCATCCATCATCCATCCACCCATCATCCATCCATCCATCATCCATCCATCCATCATCCATCCATCATCCATCCATCCATCATCCATCCACCCATCATCCATCCATCAATCCATCCATCCATCCATCATCCATCCATCCATCATCCATCCATCATCCATCCATCCATCATCCATCCATCATCCATCCATCCAATCATCCATCCATCCATCATCCATCCATCATCCATCCATCATCCATCCACCCATCCATCCATCATCCATCCATCATCCATCCATCATCCATCCAATCATCCATCCATCCATCCATCCATCATCCATCCATCCATCCATCCATCCATCCATCCATCCATCATCCATCCATCCATCCATTATTCATCCATCATCCATCCATCCATCATCCATCCATCATCCATCCATCATCCATCCAATCATCCATCCATCCATCCATTATTCATCCATCCATCCATCCATCCATCATCCATCCACCCATCCAATCATCCATCCATCCATCATCCATCCATCATCCATCCATCATCCATCCATCATCCATCCACCCATCCATCCATCCAATCATCCATCCATCCATCATCCATCCATCCATCCATTATTCATCCATCCATCCATCCATCCATCCATCCATCATCCATCCATCATCCATCCATCATCCATCCATCATTCATCCATCCATCCAATCATCCATCCATCCATCATCCATCCATCCATACATCCATCCTCCATCCATCCATCCATCCATCCATCCATCATTCATCCATCATCCATCCATCATCCATCCATCCATCCATCATCCATCCATCCATCATCCATCCATCATCCATCCATCCATCCATCATCCATCCATCCATCATCCATCATCCATCCATCCATCCATCATCCATCCATCATCCATCCATCCATCCATCATCCATCCATCATCCATCCATCATCCATCCATCCATCCATCCATCATCCATCCATCCATCCATCCATCATCCATCATCCATCCATCATCCATCCATCATCCATCCATCCATCATCCATCATCCATCCATCCATCCATCATCCATCATCCATCATCCATCCATCCATCATCCATCCATCCATCATCCATCCATCCATCATCCATCCATCCATCCATCCATCCATCCATCATCCATCCATCCATCCATCCATCATCCATCCATCATCCATCCATCCATCCATCATCCATCCATCCATCCATCATCCATCCATCCATCCATCCATCATCCATCCATCCATCCATCATCCATCCATCCATCATCCATCCATCCATCCATCCATCCATCATCCATCATCCATCCATCCATCATCCATCCATCCATCCATCATCCATCCATCCATCATCCATCCATCCATCATCCATCATCCATCATCCATCATCCATCCATCATCCATCCATCTATCATCGCTCCATCCATCCATCCATCCATCCATCCATCCATCCATCATCCATCCATCATCCATCCATCCATCATCCATCCATCCATCCATCCATCCATCCATCCATCCATCAATCATCCATCCATCCATCCATCCATCCATCCATCCATCATCCATCCATCCATCATCCTCCATCATCCATCTATCCATCATCCATCATCCATCATCCATCATCCATCCATCCATCCATCATCCATCATCCATCCATCCATCATCCTCCATCATCCATCCATCCATCATCCATCATCCATCATCCATCCATCCATCGATTTTTTTTGTATAAATCTTTTTTTTTTTTTAATAATACATGGGTGTGAATATCATACATTGATATTGGTAGCAGGGTGTAAATAGCCTACGCATCAGTACATAGCCTAAGCCTTTTTTTAATTGCAATTAATCGCATGTTGTCCATAGTTAACTCGTGATTAATCGCATATTAATCGCACATTTATTCACACATTTTTTGCTGTTCTAAATTACCTTTACCTTTACATACTGTTTAATCAGCTTTCCACAAAAAAGCTTTTGACCTGAATGTAACATTCCTTCATAAATACAAACACAATGTAGTCCCAACTTTACACTTGTAAAGATTAACTTAAGATTCCTTGTTTTCCCATGACTTCAGCACCCACACCCTGGATGGGGTTGGAGAAAGGATCTTTCTGTGTGGAGTTTGCATGTTCTCCCCGTGTTCCCTTGGGTAGCTAATGGGAGCTACCCTCACAAAAACATGCAGCAGTCCTGGGCTCTACTGCCCCCTCTGGCCAACCGGGGAACAGGTGGGGTGGGGAGGATCTGGCCGGAATAACGTGATCCTTCCACGCGCTACGTCCAGCCAGAGAAACCCCACCCTGTCTGGTGAAAAGAAGCTGCTGCTCACTCCTCAGGTTAAGGAGGAGACCTGAGCTCAGTGCAGGAACTCCCGGGGTTGGTAGATGGAGCAATGCCCAGGACTGACTAAGTTAGGAGCACTGGGTGATAAAATGGGAAAAAATCGGGGATAAAAAAATATCAGCTCAAGCAGCTCAATGTAAAACAATGAACCATATGCATCACAAACATTGTACAAGAAGTGCATTGGTGAGTTAAATTTTCCATGTAATTATGTCTAACCACATATGGAGGAAGGTAAAAGGCACTGTCTTAAAAACCCACATGAGTGTGTAAAGGATAGCACCAAATGGGCTCAGGAAAACTTCAGAAAACCACTGTCAGTAAATACAATTTGTCACTACATCAGTAAGTGCAGGTTAAAACTCTACCATGCAAAGCAAAAGCCGTTTATGAACAACATCCAGAAACGCCGCCGGGTTATCTGGGCCCAGCTCATGTAAAATGGACTGATGCACAATGGAAAAGTGTTTTGTGGTCTGATGGGTCCACTTTTCAAATAGTTTTTGGAAACACTGGACGTCGTGTCCTCCGGACCAAAGAGGAAGCGGAACCATCCGGACTGTTATCAACGCAAAGTTCAAAAGCAACATCTGTGATGGTTTGGGGGGGCATTAGTTCCCATGGCATGGGTCACTTACATTTCTGTGAAGGAACATAAATGCTGAAAAGTACATACAGATCTTGGAGCAACATATGCTGCCATCCAAGCCACGTCTTTTTCATGGACACCGCTGCTTATTTCAGCAAGACAATGCCAAGCCACATTCTCAGAGGTGTCTTCAGTATTCACATTCATTACTCAGGTAGAAGTATAGATACTAGAGTTTAAAAATACTCCTGTAGAAGTTGAAGTATCAACTCAAGTTTTTTACTCAAGTAAAAGTATAAAAGTACTGGTTTCAAAACTACTTAAAGTATAAAAGTAAAAGTAATGTAAGGGGGAAAAAAGCCATTGAAAATGAATGCATCTTAGTATAATGCAAATATATTAAAGAACCATATATGTGTACTATTGAGCATTAACATGTGTTTCAGAGAGCAGCAGATATGATGACTAGTTGCCTATAAGTATTGTAATGGTGCAAAAAGTCAAACTTCAGAGGCATGTTATCATTTATCCTAACCTTTATTGGAATGTACATCCAAGTTTAGTTGCAGGAATCTGAGGGAACGGATGTAAGAACAAAACTGGACAAGAACATCTGAGCCACAGTATAGATAACCAAAATTTCTACTTAAAGGAGCATGAGGCTCCTTTTAAGAAATGAGACTCTCTAGCGCCACCCTTCACCACGACGGCCGTCGGGGGTACTGCAGCCAACAGTGAAGCCGGCACGGGAGAACGGGGAGAACGTGCATGCAGCGTCATGTGACGTCACATCCGCAGGACAGCGCGGGAAATTCGGGACCGAATTGCAGCACATTTTGCAGCACACAGCCTGTTTAAGGCAAAGGAGAGATACACTAGAGGCTCATTCTTTTGGGTTTGGAATGCTTCATCTGACATTATTACTAGAAAACTTAAAATGTATACAGATTTTTTTCATAAATCCTGCCTCAATCCTGCCTCAAGCTCCTTTAAGTAAGGTAATGAAGTATTTGTACTTCGTTACTTGACACCTCTGCACATCCTGCACGTGTTACAAGAGCGTGGCTTGGAAGTAAAAGAGTCCTGGCCCGTTTGCAGTCCAGACCTGTCTCCCATTGAAAATGTGTGGCGCATTATGAAGCGTGAAATAGGACAGAGAAGACCCCGGACTGTTGAACAACTGAAGCGGTTCATCAAGCAAGAATGGGAAAGAATTCCACATGAGAAGCTCAGAGAATTAGTCTCCTCTCTTCCAAAACATTTGAGTGTTATTAAAAGGAAAGGTGATGTAACGAAGTGGTAAACATGCCCTTTCCCAACTTCTACTGCACGTGTTGCAGC
Source organism: Cololabis saira (assembly GCF_033807715.1). Classification (NCBI taxonomy): domain Eukaryota; kingdom Metazoa; phylum Chordata; class Actinopteri; order Beloniformes; family Belonidae; genus Cololabis; species Cololabis saira. Next base: position 47,924,619 of record NC_084593.1, on the reverse strand, counting down.
CATGAAATAATAAGTTAATTATTATTTGAAAAATAAAACAAAGTTTGTGAGTTTGAGCATTAAATATGTTGTCTTTGTAGTGTATTCAATTGAATATGGTTTGAAAAGGATTGTCAAATCGTTGTATTTTGTTTTTATTTATATTTGACACAATTTCCCAACTTCAACCGAATCCGGTTTGTAACATTTATTTAAAGAGCACCTTTCACAGACAGCAGTCACAAAGTGCTTTACAATAAAAACATGATAATAAATCAATATAGCAATAGATTAAAACAATAAGGAAAAAAACAGCATAAAACCTCACTGAAAAGCCTTTCTGAATAAAAACGTTTTTAGCTGTTTTTTAAAAACGTCCTCTGAGGTAAGATATAGAGAAGGTGGTAGAAGGTTCCAGAGTCTCGGTGTCACCACCCTAAAGATCACCGCATGTTTTTGAAATGGGAATGGGTCACCAACGATCTCAGGGAACGACCAGAGAGCTCAGAGATGCACTGGGGGCTTTGAACATTCCAACAAGAACTTTAAAATTGAACAGACTGGAAGCCAGTGAAGATAAAATAGTTTGATTAAAGTAATCATAAATTGTAAGGAAAGTCAAGTAAATAAATATAACAAGAACAAAAAAGCATTGACAACAGATAAAAAACATTTCCTGCTGCTTCCACCCCCGGACTTTTACGGAATGGGATGTTCTTGACAACTTGCTTGATGATGTTTGTTCTCATGTTTCATCCTTCCATTGACAGCCATTTAACACATGGGCAGTTCTTATCTTGTCCAGCCTGGTCTTGGCCAGTAGAGCAGAGGTTTGCTTGATGTTGTGAAGGCTTTTCACATTGTGTTTTGGAATTACACAAAACCATTTTGGATTAAAAGAGGATGTAGTGATTTGCACTTGGCAATGCTCACAAACAGTTCACCCGGCTGCTTTCCAGAAAAGTATGCAGAATTATCAACAAATGTACCGACAGACTGAGCAGGACTTTTATGTCCCCAGGCTGTCAGTCTGATGAATTTAGTAATGTAATTTGTTCTTTCTGCTAGCTGGCTCAGTTTTTACACAACTTTTACACAATGCCTGTTCTCTACCATTTTAGCTTTACTATCATCAAATGTTCCACAAAAGACTGGCTTCAAAATCCTTCCTTCTACTCTGCAGTTTCCTTTGCATTTCATAAGTCAGTCAGAGGAATATTAACTTGATCACATTATTCATGAGCTTCAAAGAAAGGCACATAAAAACCTTGACAGAGAAGCTTATACACTGCGCAGAAATTTAAAGCAGCAATTCATTTTGTTTAGAGGGCAGATTCTCTGTCGGTACTCTCCTCATTACTCCCATGCTTCATATCTGCATCAGAACTGCATATCAGCACGGTGGCAGAGCTTCCTGTGATGCCCACAGCTCGTTCAGACAGCCCGCAGAAAGTCACTTTAATGTGAGACAGGCAGGAGGGAGGACAAGTCAGAGGATTAAAGAGAAGACAGAGGGATTTGTGGAAACAGGAACGAAATTCAGGCAAGATATGAGCAAAGATGAAGACAGAACCAGCCTGAAAACACAACAGCAGCTGCTTTCTAACCCCTCTGGGCCAATAACCCTTCTGACAGTCGCTTGTCTCCACTTCTGTGCAGGTCTAGTGCACCTTAAAGGCTCATACGTTTGGTGGAATGTGGCAGAGAAATGCTAATGTAGTAAAAAAAGATGAGTGAACAGTAACTCCAGTGATGAAAATAGCCGCAGCTATTTTCCCCAAGCAGATAACAGTAGAATGAAACATGGATAAAGCAATTTATTTGTATTTTTATTTGCTGAACATCATCCATTACCTTCTTCCCTCTTTAGAACACAATATACAACAGATTGTGACCAAAATGTAAACAGTGTTAGAGAGACATCATATCAACACAAGTCTGTTATGTTCCTACTCACTTTTAAAAGCTAATTATTTCAACTGAAGATAATTAGAGTTGATAGTTTGGAGTCAGTGAGCCGTGCCTAGCCAAAAGGAGATCTCCCTGAGGACATGCAATCTAGAGCCGATGATGTGCAAAAGGCTGGAACGTCATTTCAGTGTCCAAAGGAAGACAAACGGTCTAGTAATGGAGACAGTTTAGTGCTGTAGAAGTGAACGTCCAACTAAAGCCTGATTTAAGGTTCTGCGTTAAACCAGCGCAGAGCCTACGCCGTCACCGTGACGCCGTCGTGAACCCTTCGGACCTCTCCTTCACTCCATTTTGCCGTGGTGCAATTCCCCCCAGAGCACTAGATGATACTTTGTTTAGCTTCCAGCTTTTCCGGTCACAGTGAATCAAAGAGATAAGGACAACTATTGTGTAAAAAAAAAAAAAAATCACACACACGAAGAAAAGAGCGCTGAAAGTCCACTACTGCTTCACAAACCGGAAACTGGAAATTCATCTGGCCCTCCAAAGAATTAACCACAACAACTAAAGTGCGTATCTTCAATTCCAACGTGAAAAGCATCCTTCTCTACGGTTCAGAGACGTGGAGAAGGACAAAAAGGACGTTGCAGAAGATACAAACCTTCATCAACTGCTGTCTGAGGCGCATCTTCAGAATCAGGGGGCCAGACAAAATCAGAAACGAGGAACTGTGGCAGAGAGGAAGACAGGAGCCAGTAGAGAAACAAATACTGATGCAAAAGTGGGGATGGATCGGACACACCCTGAGGAAACCGGCAGCTACTACTACACGCCAGGCCCTGACTTGGAACCCCCTGGGGAAGAGAAAGAGAGGACGGCCCAAAAACAGCTGGAGACGGGACGCTGAGGCAGAACTCAAGAGCCATGGAATCAGCTGGGGGAGGCAGAAAGGACAGCCCAAAACGTTGTTAAATGGAGAAGAGTCGTCGGTGGCCTATGCTCCACTGGGAGCGACGGGCCTAAGTAAGTAAGTAACCAAGCGAACCAATCACAGCCCTCTCGGTCTGCGTTGGGTCTGCGTCGCCTCGACGCGTAGTTCCATTTTTTGGGAGGTGACGTCAGGCTACGGTGTAGGCTACGGAGAGACTCCCGTGTAGCCTACAGCTTAGGCTCTGTGTTGATTTAACGCAGAATCGTAATTCAGCCTTAAGTCCACTCCAAAGACATACCACAGATTCTTCAATGAGGTAAAGAAGAGAGCACCAAAGGCTTGACGTAATCACTGGAACTGGAAAAATCTCTCTCCAACACCCTACCATACCAAAGTCTTTGAAGTGTTTTCTAAAGAGCGTCTTGACGATTTGTAACACTACGAGGGAAACGTTTTGTGGACTGGAGAACAAAAGTTAAAAATAATCTGTAAGAAGTATTTATGGAGCAAAAAAGAACACAGCTTACCAACTTGGAAACATCATGGTAATGGTGTAACGGTGAATTGAGGGAGCATCAAGACATGGACTTGATCTCCAGAGCCGTTCACACCAGACATCCTCCGTGTCTGATCTGAAGCAGGTCTGTGAAGAGGAATGGTCCAGAATTCCTCTTGAATGTTGAACAGCTCTGATCCACTGATATCGGAAGATCTGGTTAAAGTCAGAGCTGCTGAAGGAGCTTCAACAGGCTGGTAACACCAAAGCTTCACTTATTTTTTCCTCCAGTTCTTGGTAGATGTTTGATGGGTGTGTTCAATAAAGACACTAGCAATTATAACAGTTTGTGTGCTATCAGCTTAGTATTGTTTTTGTCTGTTATTGTGACAGATGAAGATCACATCACATTTTATGGCAAATTAATACTATCCATCCATCCATTATCTATACCCGCTTTATCCTTTGCAGGGTCACGGGGGTCTGTTGGAGCCTATCCCATTTCAGGTGAGAGGCAGGGGTTACACCCTGGACAGGTCACCAGTCCATCGCAGGGCCACATATAAACACACAAACCATGCTCACAACCACACTCACACCTACGGGCAATTTAGAATCACCAATTAACCTAATATGCATGTTGTTGGACTGTGGGAGGAAGCCGGAGTACCCGGCGAAAACCCACGCAAGCACGGGGAGAACATGCAAACTCCACACAGAAAGACCCCTGCTGGGCCTGGGAGTCGAACCTTCTTGCTGTGAGGCAACAGTGTTAACCACCAAGCCACCGTGCTGCAAATTAATACAATTAACTCTATTCAATTTTCAATTAAATTGTATTTACTGTATATAGCGTATATTGCAACAGTTGTCTCTACGTGGTTTCCAGAAACCCAGAACATGACCCCCGAGCAATTATTACATACACAATGGCAAGATTTTAAGACTTTAAGAGGGCAGACACCTTGAGCATGACCTGGATCATAAGGCGGGACCTCTTGCTGAAGACCACCTGGGCAGAGCAGGAAAAGAGAGAACAGACAGAGAGAATGAAGGACAGAGAAAGGAGGAACGCAGACACAATGGCCCACTGGTGCAGTACAGGGATAACTATATAAACAGATGTAGACAACAGACACTGAGGTGGTCATAGGGGGGACTGCAGATCAGGATGTCAGCAGGCTTCTACCAGACATCCATACAGGCAGGTGGAAGCAGCAGTGGGATGATCAGAGGGTGGGACTGCAGGTCAGCATGCAGCTCCTGAAGCTCTGGCCTGCAAACCTGCATAGAAGAGAAAATGAGAGGGGGGTGGGGCGGACCAGCACAACAAACCACAAGAACAATGATGGTGATAAGATAATTGTAATTACTAACTGAGAAAGGAAAGAGAAGGAAGAGTGATGGGCACCGCTCAGTGGATCATGTTGGTGTCCCCCTGCAGCTATGAAGCAGCTCACATACTTTTTTCTTGTGTAAGTGTAAACGCTGCTGCATCTGCATCATGAGACATACATTTCAAGAACAAACATTTCTTATGATTTTTCAATTTTTAATAATTAAAACAATATTTTCAACAATTAATCCAATAAACCTCCTTGATGATATTTTCTTGTGTGGTGATATTGGTTACTAAGAACTCTATCGGCCTAATAGAGTTAAAAACCAAATACTGTAGAGCGTGATGCAGATTTACCCTTTCTTTTTTTTAAAAATGTTCCTTCATGTGAGTCACAGACTTCTTAATGCATCAGCTTCAGTTCACAGGGTTGGTGGGGGGGTGTGTTACAACCAAAAACGTAATAACGACCAATAACAGTAATAATTTTGGTCATTTCAAATGTAATTAAAGCTGCAGGCAGCGATGAACGGGCCCTCGCACTCACGGCCACCGCCCCCCATAAGCATATCATAAAAGACACCACCCACAACTTCCTATGTCAAACCATTCAAAAGTTATAGCAGAAAAAAGGGACAACCAATCAGAAGAAGGGGCGGGGCTAATTCAGGCCAATGAAGGTCAAGGACTCCATACAGAATCTGATGACACCACCCACGACTCTCTATGTCAAACCATTCCAAAGTTATAGCAGAAAATCGGGACAACCAATCAGAAGAAGGGGCGGGGCTAATTAAGGCCAACGAAGCTTAAGGACTCATTACAGAGTCCCATGACACCACCCACGACTTCCTATGTCAAACCATTCAAAAGTTATAGCAGAAAAAAGGGACAACCAATCAGAAGAAGGGGCGGGGCTAATTCAGGCCAATGAAGGTCAAGGACTCCATAAAGAATCTGATGACCCCACCCACGACTCCCTATGTCAAACCATTCCAAAGTTATAGCAGAAAATCGGGACAACCAATCAGAAGAAGGGGCGGGGCTAGTTAAAGCCAACTAAGCTTAAGGACTCATTACAGAGTCCCATGACACCACCCACGACTCTCTATGTTAAACCATTCCAAAGTTATAGCAGAAAATCGGGACAACCAATCAGAAGAAGGGGCGGGGCTAATTAAGGCCAAAGAAGCTTAAGAACTCAGTACAAAGTCCCATGACACCACCCACGACTTCCTATGTCAAACCATTAAAAAGTTATAGCAGAAAAAAGGGACAACCAATCAGAAGAAGAGGCGGGGCTAATTCTGGCCAATGAAGGTCAAGGACTCCATAAAGAATCTGATGACACCACCCACGACTCTCTATGTCAAACCATTCCAATGTTATAGCAGGAAATCGGGACAACCAATCAGAAGAAGGGGCAGGGCTAATTAAGGCCAACGAAGCTTAAGGACTCATTACAGAGTCCCATGACACCACCCACGACTTCCTATGTCAAACCATTCAAAAGTTATAGCAGATAAAAGTATTCTAGGGGGCGCTGTTGAGCCGTTAGGCCACGCCCATTAATGCAAACCATGAAATATCAAATTTATCGCCAAGTCTGGCTTGCATGCAAAATTTGGTGACTTTTGGGGAACTATCAAATATGGACCAATCAGATGAAGGGGGGGCGCGCCTTATGGCATCTAGCGTCGCCACGGTAACACTTTTGAAAGAGAAAAGTAATGCGCATAGTCGCAGGATAGAGACGCACATTTTGATGTATAACACACCTGGGTGCACGATACGGTTCGGGCCGTATTAATTCTCGAAGGAATGGCTCATATTGCTCCAAAATTACGCGATTAATGCAGAATGTTCAAAATGGCCGACTTCCTGTTCGGTTTCGGCGATGGCACCAAGAGACTTTTCTTTAAGTTGCGACATGATACAGGTGTGTACCGATTTTCGTTCATGTACGTCAAACCGTATTATGGGGCTTGAGGCGCAAACTTTTTTCTGTCTGAACCAACCAGATGAAGGGTGGGCGCGCTTTTTGGCGTCTAGCGTCGCCACGGTAACGCTTTTGAAAGAGAAAAGTAATGCGTGTTGTCGCAGGATGGAGACGCACGTTTTGATGTATAACACACTTGTGGGCACGTTACGGTTCGGGCCGTATTAACTGCCGAAGGAATGGCATAAATTACGCCAAAGTGACACGATTAATTCAAAATGGCTGACTTCCTGTTCGGTTTCGGCCATGTCGCCAAGAGACTTTTCTTTAAGTTGTGTACTGATACAGGTGTGTAGCGATTTTTGTGCATGTACGTCAAACCGTATTGTGGGGCTTGAGGCACAAAGTTTTCAAGGGGGCGCTGTTGAGCCATTTTGCCACGCCCATCAATGTAAACCATTAAATATCAAATTTTTCGCCAGGCCTGACTTGCATGCAAAATTTGGTGACTTTTTGGGCACGTTTAGGGGGGCAAAAAGGGCCTCCTTTCGTCAGAAGAAAGAAAAAAGAAAAATTCCTACAGATACAATAGGGCCTTCGCACTGAAGGTGCTCGGGCCCTAATAAAGCCAATAGTGTAATAATGTGCCAATAATGTAATAAAACTTTTGAGCCAATAACGTAATAACTTTTTGCCCATAATGTAATAAGGCATTACATTATTGGCTGGTTATTACGTTATTGGCCTGGTATTAAAGAAAACCTTTCAAAATGTAATAACTGGTGCCGATAATGTAATAACACATAAATATGACAGCAGCTCTTGGAAACAAAGGTTTTTTTTAGTTTTCGGGCAGTTAGTGGATGACATATAGTCGTCAAATTTATTCATCCAAAATACGTCTCTCTCTCTCTCTCTCTCTCTCTCTCTCTCTCTCTCTCTCTCTCTCTCTCTCTCTCTCTCTCTCTCTCTCTCTCTCTCTCTCTCTCTCTCTCTCTCTCTCTCTCTCTCTCTCCCTCTCTCTCTCTTTCTCTTTCTCATAATTGTGTGGTCTTTCCCCTCTTTAGCCAAATAGATATTCATAGATGTTCTTGTCTAAACAGGCAATTTTTCATGTGTACCATCATGCATATACCATAAAATCAGTGTCTCGTTGAGGGTGTTGAGGTGTCAAATGAATTCACCATATATTTTCCTGGACTTGCATTATTATTTATTTCCAATCCTAAAATCTGAACTGCAGTGTACAATACACAGGATAGAACATGAACAATCAAAATTAAATTAAAACTGTTCCTTCTCAAATGAAAAGTAGCTTTCACTCATATTCACAAAATATGGAGCGATACAAACATCTACACAGCTGCTTTATCATTACTGTAAAAAAACAACTTTGAAACGTCACTTTAGCCAACATGGGGCCTGTAAGCTCAATGTGTTGATGTAGTTTTTAATTTTCAAACATGAAAACAAAGTTAGACATATGAACCCTGCAGAGCATTCATTTTAGATCTCCAACAGCTGGTTTCAGTAGTGATCTATTTGTTGACTGGTTAACAGAAGTGTGTTACAAGCGTCCTGAGGCGTCTCTCTCTCTTCTTCTTCTTGTTATGGGCATGCCAAGTAGTGGCATGACCATATTGCAATCGTCCAGAATGGCCCAAAGGGCAATGTTGCTAGCATTTTGCTAACAAGCTAAAGTCGCAAAAGTCCCACTGCGCACCAGCGGGTGTACAGCATGACCCCGCTCAGATGTGGAAAAAAAAAATCCCCAAAAACTAAAACACGGCCGGAAAAACGAGGAAAAACATGAAAATGAAGGCGATATATTAGTATCTAGAAAAGGTTTCCCTTTTCTTATTATTCCGCACTTTTTTTCGTCCGTTAATGCGGCCCGAACCGGAATGTGCACCCATGCATGCCATACATCGTTGGATGCGTCTCCATCGTGCCTCGATGGGCATTACTTTTCTCCGTAATAGGGGTTACCGTGGCAACGCTAGTTGCCAAAAAGCAAAAAAAAAGCCGAAAATTCAGACGCTTATTGCTCGGCCGAACTTTATCGTAGAGACATCGTTCAAACTTTCAAACACTCAGCCCGATTGTCCCTAACCGACCGTACAACCTTATTATGCCAAGTATTACAGTCTTTGTGATATAGACCTTTCATTTTGTTTTTTTTTTCCGTTTGACTTTGGACGCTTTTTGCTAGGCAACAGGTTATCGTAGAGACATCATACAAATGTTTCCCGACTCGGCACGCTGTGGTCTTCAACATACTCAAATTTCATGAAGCTGGGATTTAAGGAAATTTTATGTCAAAATCCAGGCCACATGGCCCCATTCATTCGGATGGAGTTTTTTACCATGGTGAAAAAAAAACCTATCCGTTAACATAGCCTGAACCGGAACATGCACCCATACATGGCATACATCGTTGGATGCGTCTCCATCGTTCCTCGATGGGCATTACTTTTCTCAGTAAAAAGTGTTACCGTGGCAACGCTAGACGCCAAAAAGCAAAAAAAAGGCGAAAATTCGGACGCTTATTGCTCGGCCGAACTTTATCGTAGAGACATTGTTGAAACTTTCAAACACTCGGCCCGATTGGCACTAACGGACCGTACCACCTCATTATGCTAATTACTACAGTTTTCGCGATATTGACCTTTCATTTTTTTTTTAATTTCTGTTTGAATTTGGACGCTTGTTGCTAGGCAACAGGTTATCGTAGAGACATCGTACAAATGTCCCCTGACTCGGCACGCTGTGGACTTCAACATACTCAAATTTCATGAAGCTGGGATTTAAGGAAATTTTATGTCAAAATCCATGCCAAATGGCCCCATTCATTCGGATGGGGTTTTTTTAAACCATGGTGAAAAAAAAAACCTATCCGTTAACGTAGCCTGAACCAGAACGTGCACCCATGCAAGGCATACATCGTTAGATGCGTCTCCATCTTGCCTCGATGGGCATTACTTTTCTCAGTCAAAAGCGTTACCGTGGCAACGCTAGATGCCAAAAAGCGCGCCCCATGAATAACTATTGGGAGCACAGGAATGAATGAAATACAAGTGTAAAAACACCTCAAACTGACATAGAATCACCCTAAACACAACCACTACAGCCCCAAACCAAAGCAGCAAGAGGGGACGAATGGGCGGTAGGGCATGCCCATATCAAAATTTCCAGAAATTTTCTAGTTTTTATTATTGTTTATTTCCAATCAAAAAATCTGAACTGCAATATATAATATACATACAGCAAAAACATGAACAAAAAAAATAAAAACTGTTCCTCCTCAAATGAAAAGTAGCTTTCGCTCATTTACAAATGTGAAAAAAAAACTTAAAATAGTTGACAAAGGAGGAATCATAACAGACAACTGGCATTACTTCTTCCATTATATGTCTTTGATTTTGTACTGCCTGAAAGTCAGATGATTAAGGACTATCCAGGCTTTCATCCATGGGCTGTCCTTGCTAAACAACTCCTTTATTCTTGTGCTCAGATCACTGCTGCGTCCAGCAGCCTTGTACAGCTTCATAACACTAATAGAACAGTCATTTTCTTTCTCTAGTTCTAGGCTCTCCTCAAGTGTTTCTCTGATATAGAGGTTGGGATGAAATGGTGCCGATAGTGCCTGGAATAAGTGTGAGACCCGATTAAATGTCCCCAGCATGGACATATCTTGAATTAAAGCAAATTCAATAATTCTTGATAAAATGTCTGGAGGCAGGTATTGGCCTCCCAGCTCATTTCCAGCATCCTCAATGTCATTGTCAACCAAAGGGTTAGCCATAGACTGTTTATCAGAATTAGCTTCAGTTTGAAACAGAAAGCCAGGTTCATCAGCTATACAAGCAGGTTCATCCGATATAGAGGGGGGGTCGGGATTGTTACAACCAATAGTGTAATAATGTGCCAATAATGTAATAAAACTTTTTTTTATTACATTATTGGCACATTATTACACTATTGGCTTTATTACATTTGAAATGGCCAAAATTATTACATTATTGGCAGTTATTACATTATTGGCCGTTATTACGTTTTTGGTTGTAACAGGGTGTCATAATTAGATTATTTTCCAAAATTGTACAGCTCTATATTTATCAAACAAAATCAGTTTTATTGTTTGGTACCTGAAAAAGCACATAACAAAGACAATTACACGTAGCAAAAATGTAAATCTGAAAAGTCTGAACATTAATCTTTAAAAACTTTTATTATTAGAAAACAGGGAAATCAAGCTCTGTCAAATAGATGGTGAAATGTTCTAGGATGGATTTCCAGAGTTTTCAGGTTTTTACTCCATGAACCTGAAAGATCCGCGTGTTCCTTTATCTGGTGCACCAAGAAAACCAGGGAGAATAATCAAAGTTAATACAAGCTTTTATTTAGATCATGCACAATGTTTTTCCGGACGGTGTTACACTCTCTCTTGACTGCAATGGGGGACAGAGAAAATGCACAGCTGGTACTGGTTCCAGTAGTATTTATACTATAAAAAGAGGAGGTGTTCTTTGCGTGTGATCTTCCAACCACATCAAACCTTCAGTTGTATCCCTGTCTATTGGTTCCTATTTGAGGTTCCAATCCAGAAAAGGATAAGACCCATCAATGCTGACAGATATGTTTCTCCATTTGTTTTCACTCAAAAGGAAACCCCACTCACATAGCTTGGTCATAAAACACGAGTAGCCAAATGTTGAAACTGGCTGATTGATTTTTTTTTATTTGGAGTTTTTATTTCGGTCCATTTGGATACAACATAATTCAACATAAAAATAGTCCAATATTTTAAATGGCACCGAAAAGGTCTAGGCTGAAGCCAAGGCTTATTATGCCTACCCTTTTATGAACCTCGGCTCAGGAGGTTTTATACAAAACAAAACTAATCATTTGGATTCAAACATTGAAAAAGAATGGATATATTGGAAGTAACAGAGGTATCTAGACAAGAAGCAAAGACAAAAAAACTAAGACAAAAACAAAACAAAAAACATACTATAAATTGCAAGGAGTGATAAATGAATTAACTCCTAAACTGGAGTAGAGCCAGAAATAGGTTCAATTCAATTCAATTTTATTTATATAGCGTCTAATACAACAGAGTTGTCTCTAGACGCTTTACAGAGACCCATACCCAGAACATGACCCCCGAGCAGTTATTACATAAACAATGGCAGGTAAAAACTCCCCTAGTGGGAGAAAAACCTTAAGCCAAACAGTGGCAAGGAAAAACTCCCCTTTAGGAGGGAAGAAACCTTGAGCAGGACCAGGCTCATCAGGGGGGACCCTCCTGCCGAGGGCCAGACTGGTGGGTCAGGGACGGCAACAGCACAGCAGGCAGGTGGAAGCAGCAACGGGATGACCGGGGGTGGGGACCGCAGGCCAGCACACAGCTCCCGAAGCTCCGGCCCAATCAGCAAGTCCCAGGTTGGGGTGCAGGGTCAGGAAAAGACTTGTGCTCCGTAATGCAAGCTACAAGCCACCCACGGCCACCTGCAGGACAAAAGAGAGAAAAGGGAGGAGAAGGGGGGGCCAGCAACGGGATGACCAGGGGTGGGGACCGCAGGCCAGCACGCAGCTCCCGAAGCTCCGGCCCAATCATCAAGTCCCAGGTTGGGGTGCAGGGTCGGGGAAAGGTTGAGAAGGGGCAGGGCCAGGGAGAGGAGTCTTGAGGGACGAACATTCTCCCCCGCCCAAAAGGGGCCGTTACCCTGCCCCCCTCACTCCCACACTGCAGGTTCCGGTGTCCGGCAAAGGATGCTGCAACATGGACAAAAGAGAGAAAAGGGAGGAGAAGGGGGGGCCAGCACAAGAAACCACAGGAGCGACTCTGACACACTAAAGTTTACACTACCTAGAGATTTACCAACACCAGCTAGAGGTTTACTAAACACTAACTATAGGCTTTACTAAACAGAAATGTTTTAAGTTTAGTTTTAAAGGTGGAGGTGGTGTCAGCCCCCTTAACCCAGATTGGAAGTTGGTTCCATAGTAGTGGCGCCTGATAGCAGAACGCCCGCCCTCCAAATCTACATTTAGATACTCTAGGAACTACGAGTAAACCTGCACTCTGAGAACGGAGAGCTCTGACAGGAACATAAGGCACTATCAGGTCTTGCAAATAATGCGGAGCTAAGCCGTTTTGGGCTTTATACGCAAGTAATAAAATTTTAAATTGGATTCTGAATTTTACGGGTAACCAATGGAGCGACGCTAACACTGGAGAGACGTGGTCTCTCCTGCTAATTCCTGTCAGTACTCGTGCTGCTGCATTTTGGATCAGCTGGAGCCTATTCAGCAAATTACTTGGACATCCTGCTAACAACACATTACAGTAATCTAGTCTAGAAGATACAAACGCATGAACTAGTTTTTCTGCATCACTCTGTGAGAGGATTTTCCTAATCTTTGCAATATTACGGAGATGGAAAAAGGCTATTTTACAAACCTGATTGACATATGGTTTAAACGACAAATCCTGATCGAAAATAACACCAAGATTTCTCACAGTTGCACTGGAAGCCATCGCAACACCATCTAATCCCTTCCTAAGATGCTCTGGACCAAGAATGATAACCTCTGTTTTATCTGAATTTAGAAGCAGGAAATTTCTGGACATCCAGTCCTTGATGTCCCTAAGACATGCCTGAAGTTTAACTAACGGTTCTGTTTCATCCGGCTTCATAGACAAATAGAGCTGCGTATCATCAGCATAACAATGAAATTGTATGCCGTGATTCTGGATTATACTTCCCAACGGCTGCATGTATAAACTGAACAAGATTGGCCCTAGCACTGAACCCTGCGGAACACCATAACAGACCCTTGACTGTTCTGAAGAAACCTCATGTACATGAACAAACTGGAACCTGTCAGATAGGTATGATTTAAACCAACATAGAGCTGTCCCTTTAATCCCAACAACATGCTCTAACCTGTGCAGTAAAATGCCATGATCTATAGTGTCAAAAGCAGCACTGAGGTCCAGTAGAACCAGTATGGACACTAATCCCTTATCTGAGGCCATAAGGAGGTCATTCGTGACTCGAACAAGTGCTGTCTCTGTGCTATGATGCATTCTGAACCCTGACTGAAAGACTTCAAACAGATCATTTCTATACAAATAGTCACATAACTGGCTTGAAACTGCCTTTTCCAGAATTTTAGACACAAATGGAAGGTTGGAAATTGGTCTATAATTAGCTAAGGTGTCTGGGTCAAGAGAAGGTTTTTTAAGTAAAGGTTTAATTACTGCCACTTTGAAAACCTGTGGTACATATCCTAAACTTAGGGATAAGTTAATTTGGTCCAGTATTGTCGTACCAATAAGAGAAAAAATATGTTTGAATAGTCGAGTCGGGATGGGGTCTAACATACATGTGGTTGACTTAGCTCTATTAACGAGTGAAGTCAGCTCAGGGAGGTCTATAGGATCAAAACAGTCTAGAGACAAGTCAGAGCCTAGGGAAGTCGCTAAAGCTGAAGAAACACCTACAACCGGCTGGTTGATTTCTTCTCTAATTCTCGCGATTTTACTGTTGAAGAAGCCCATAAAGTCCTCACTACTGAGAGCTGCAGGAATGCACGGCTCAACAGAGTTGTGACTCTTTGTCAGCCTGGCTACAGTGCTGAACAGAAAACGTGGGTTACTTTTGTTATCCTCTATCAACGTTGAATAATAAGCTGTTCTGGCTTTGCGAATGGCTTTTTTATATACTATTAGAATATCTTTCCATTCACGATGAGAGTCTACAGACCTACAAGAGTACCACTTCCTTTCCATTTTACGCACGTTTTGTTTCAACATGCGGATATCTGAATTATACCAGGGAGTTAAGCTCCTGTGGCTAGAAACCCTCCTTTTCAAAGGAGCAACTTCATCTAAAGCTGAATGCAACAAATCAGCAGTGTTACTAGCAAGGAAATCAACATCTGCAGAGGTAGAACCCAGGTCACTGGCCTCGACTACATCACTATTTCGCACTGTCGTAAGATAAGCAATGGCCTCCCTAAATTTAACAATAACTTCATCAGACAAACATCTGCTAAAATAATACCTCCTATTTTGCACTTCAACATCAACAAAATTAAATTCAAACGTTATTAAGTAATGGTCGGATAAAAGGGAGTTTACAGGTGACACCAACAGACCATCAGTTTCAACACCGTAGGTGAGAACGAGATCGAGAGTATGATTAAAACAGTGCGTCGGTTTATCCACTTTTTGTGAGATACCCATTGATTCTAGAAGAGAATCGAAGGCTAATTTAAGATTATCGCTTTCAACATCCATATGAATGTTAAAATCACCCACTATGATGAATTTATCTGTGCTGATCAATAATCCAGAAAGGAAATCTGAAAATTCAGACAAAAACTCCAGATACGCACCAGCAGGGGGCCGGTACACTACCACTAACACAACTGGCTTCTCTGATTTCCGGCTCGGAAATTTCAGACCAAGCATGAGGCTTTCAAATGTATTATAGTTGCACTTAGGTTCAATTTTTGTTTCGAGACCGGAGTTATAAATTGCTGCGACTCCTCCGCCTCGGCCCGTGCTTCTAGGAATGTGATGATTAAAGTAGCCGGGCGGAGTTGATTGGTTGCTGACCCAGCTGGACCCAGACACAGCTGAATTTCTAATTTAGAGCTGGCCCCTTACACACAGATAAAATACCTCCTAACAAACCCAAATAGGTATGAGCCCTAAAGATCTGCATCTCTGAAAAAGTCAGTTCTGCTGTTCTTGATGCCGTCAACTTGGAAGATAAACGATTGTAGTAATGTTGTTACCACCTCTTGGAGAAACTATGTAATCACACAGTCTAGTTTATAAAATGTTAGTCAGTGTTTTATCTTGTCGTCTTTGAATTGTGATTAAACAGAAGGTTTAAAAAAACAAATGAAAAAATATCAACTGTCCTGTCCATAGTGGCGTGTTAAACTGAAGTGTGTCCTGTAATTAACATGACAGGTGTCTTCGAGCTTCAGTCAGTCATTTAAAGGGTTAAAAGTCGTCACTCTGCTGTTTGGTATCCTGGTGTTTACCACACTGAACATCCATCCATCCATTTCCCGCCGCTTATCCGGTCGCGGGGGCAGCAGTCTCAACAGAGATGCCCAGACTTCCTTCACCCCAGACACTTCCTCCATCTCTTCCTCCAGCTCTTCCTCCATCTCTTCCTCCAGCTCTTCCTCCAGCTCTTCCTCCAGCTCCTCCTCCAGCTCTTCCTCCATCTCTTCCTCCAGCTCTTCCTCCAGCTCTTCCTCCATCTCTTCCGAGGGGAATCCGAGGCGTTCCCAGGCCAGCCGAGAGACATAGTCTCTCCAGCGTTTCCTGGGTCTGCCCCAGGGTCTCCTCCCGGTGGGACATGCCTGGAACACCTCCCTAGGGAGGAGGGACATGCCTGGAACACCTCCCTAGGGAGGAGGGACATGCCTGGAACACCTCTCTAGGGAGGAGGGACATGCCTGGAACACCTCCCTAGGGAGGAGGGACATGCCTGGAACACCTCTCTAGGGAGGAGGGACATGCCTGGAACACCTCCCTAGGGAGGAGGGACATGCCTGGAACACCTCCCTAGGGAGGAGAGACATGCCTGGAACTACTCCCTAGGGAGGAGGGACATGCCTGGAACACCTCCCTAGGGAGGAGGGACATGCCTGGAACACCTCCCTAGGGAGGAAAGACATGCCTGGAACTACTCCCTAGGAAGGAGGGACTGGCCTGGAACACCTCCCTAGGGAGGAGGGACATGCCTGGAACACCTCCCTAGGGAGGAGGGACATGCCTGGAACACCTCCCTAGGGAGGAGGGACATGCCTGGAACACCTCCCTAGGGAGGTGGGACATGTCTGGAACACCTCCCTAGGGAGGAGGGACATGCCTGGAACACCTCCCTAGGGAGGTGGGACATGTCTGGAACACCTCCCTAGGGAGGAGGGACATGCCTGGAACACCTCCCTAGGGAGGTGGGACATGCCTGGAACACCTCCCTAGGGAGGCGTCCAGGAGGATCCGGTACAGATGCCCAAGCCACCTCAGCTGACTCCTCTCAATGTGAAGGAGCAGCGGCTCCAGGGACGGCGCCAGAGCAAATATTCAGAGGGGGCACGAGGCTTATTAGGGCGGGCACCAAATCAGTCCTGTAGGACAGCATTTTAAGGAAAAAAGTGCATTCTCACTGCTTTCCTATTAAAAATCTGTCTAAAACATGTGGAGAAATCAAATCACTCAGGTGTAAATAATGCAAGGAAGCGCACATTTTACTTTGACTGAAAACATTTTACTCGTAACACACAACGAGGTCACATACATGTTTTCAATATAGCATATAGAACAAGAACAAGAACAAGAACAACTATGCATTGATTTATTTTTACATTTTGAGTCACACTGAAGAAAGTGCGCTTAGAAAAGCTGCAGTCTGCGGCTCGAGGTGCTGAATTTGCGCAGCACAAGGTCCTTCCACTCATCTCTCAGCCTCCTCGTCAGGTCTCGTTCAAAAGCCAGCTGTATGAGCTGAGCCTTGCGAGCGTGTTCCTACCGATCAGCCACGCTCTTATATCCATGATAATATCTCTCTTTCGTTCACAATCTCTCTTTCGTTCGCAATCTCTCTTTCGTTCGCAATCTCTCCTTTGCAATAGTTCGCTTTCGGGAAATTTGTTTACCGCCAAAGAAGAAAAGTGAGGGGGCACAGTGACTGAAGTAAGCGGGCACTGCCCCCTGGCGCCCGCCCATTGATGTCGGCTCGACTCCGAGCTCCTCCCGGGTGACCGAACTCCTCACCCTATCTCTAAGGGAGCGTCCAGCCACCCTGCGGAGGAAACTCATCTCTAAGGGAGCGTCCAGCCACCCTGCGGAGGAAACTCAATCTCGGCCGCTTGTATCCGCAATCTCGTCCTTTCGGTCACTACCCAAAGTTCATGACCATAGGTGAGGGTAGATGCGTAGATTGACCGGTAAATCGAGAGCTTCGCCTTTTGACTCAGCTCCTTCTTCACCACGACGGTCCAGTACATCGACCGCATAACTGCGGACGATGACCACACTGAACACGGACCAAAGAAAGCAAAGGAGACAGTTGTCTGAGGACATCAGGAAGACCATTCCAGACCAGCCTGTTCAAGGTGAAGGCTAGAAGACCGTCTCCAAGAACCTGGATGTTCCCATGATTACAGTTGGAAATTTCATTCAGAAGTTTACGCTCCATAGGACTTTAGATAACTTTCCTGGACGTGGACACAAGAGGACAATTGAAGAGATGGATAATACACAACAACAGATAACAAATGTGCTGCCCAGAGTCAGAAAGCTTGGCCATGTGTCCTCCAACAGGATAATAACCCAAACACACAACTAAAACCAGCCAAGAATCCCTAAGAACAAAACTTTGGACTTTTCTGAGGTGTACTTCTGTGAATCCTCTACATACTACTGGAGGATCTGTGGAATGATCTGAGATGTGCAGTCTGGAGAAAATACAGTTTTTATTAGTCATTGCCCAGTTAATTATGTACTATATGTTATAGTACAGCGGATTACCAAAAAACTGTGCACTTTTTGAAAAAAGCATGAAACTTCTACCACTGTTAGATGATACCATGAGGTTTATTTTCAGATGTGGAGGACAGTCAGATCTGACCCCTGAGGCCCGGGAGAGGTCAAATTCAAAATGGCCGCCAAAAATATTGAAAAATGCTTAACTTCGGAACCAAGCGCAGTAGAAGAACATTTAAGATGTCATTTCCCACTAATTTCTAGGTGCCCATTCAGTTGGTGATACTTTTGAGACCAATAGAATTCAACAAAATGCCTTCAGATCAATGTCAAGGTCAATTTATCCAGACAAAGGGAGGCGAAAGATGGAGAAAGGTGGTTTATTTCCCAAATAATGAAAGTAACAAGTGATTTTTTTTATGATGACAAGAATTATTATAATAACTTATATTAATACAGCACATAAAACCTACTGTAAGGTTGCATAACAATCAAACGAACAATCAATAATGGATCACATAATGGAAATCAAATTTCTTAGTCATGAAGGACTAAACCCTAACACAATCTCCCGAACAAAAACAGAGATCAGTACACACAAGTGCAGCTTTGACACATGTGCAATGTCCAGTGCACCCTTTGCGGCAGTTACACCGGATCAGCTCATGGCAAGATTTTGATGCTTCAGGGAGAGCTGTCCAGAATGGCTGCCACCCAGTGGATTCTTTTCTCCAACCCCAGTCAGATGGGTCTGGGATGTTTGGATCCAAGACCAGTGACTGGTTCCATAGGTTGGCCTGAAAGCAAGTCCTCTTGATGTGCTCCTTGAGGGCTGCCTGGGTTGGAGCGATGTTCTCCAAAGTCCTGGACTTCTGGGAGAAAAGATATTTCCTGGCATCGTTTACCTCCATGCATGCACTGGTTCGGTCGTACATCAGCACCACAAATCGTTCGATCAGTGACCTTGATCCTTCACTGACCTCACTTGGCATGGCCAGGAGTTCCTGCAGAGCATCAGTGACCTCTGGGAAAGAATTCCAAGTCTCCCAGGCTGTCTTCTTTCCTCGGCCAGCAAATGCAGACACAGTGTCACACCCAGTGAAAGCATGAAAGACGGGGAGAGTCAGGCACTTGGCTGGAGTCATTGTGGCAACAATTTGGTGAATAGGAATGTACCTGAAGCTCGGTCCAACACCAAAGGCAACCCACAGCTCATCAGGAGCTATTTTGCTGAAAGAAGACACTGCCAATACAACCACGTCTGTATCAACTGTACGTATGGTCACCTTCTTACAACCCTTCTGCACAGCATCTGCCGCATGCAGAAGTAGCCGAGTGTCAGCCTCCTCTTGCAGGCATGGGGCAAGGCAGGCCACACATGAGTCAGTAAGAGAGCAGAGCACTCCAGTTCCATCAGTTGCATACAGTTCCTTGCCCTGTGCAACAGGCAGGCGAATGGCTTCTCGTGTCAGGAAAGAAAACAACTCTGTTTTGTTGTCATCGCATCGAAGGAAGTCCTTCCAGTTCTTGGGCATCGCATTAAGGGATGCCACTCTTCTCCTCATGCCCTTCCCCCTTTTCTGCCTTGTTGAGGCTTTCAGACTGGCAGATAAGTATACATCCCAAACAAGGTCAACACGGGAGCTTACATCAAGTTGAGCAGAGATGTATGGTGCAAAAACAGTTTCACCATACTCTTGGAATGTTCTTGATGTATTTGGATTCAGCATTTGAACCACAGCTGCACCATCTAAAATAACTGCATCAGCCACGGGGACACTCTTGTTTTCGGGCAGATTTGACTCCAGACATCGAAGCAGATCAGCTTTAACCCCAAGCCGAAGTTTTCCTCCACTTGACAGAGCTGGGGGTGCTGCCTGGTTTTCATGGGAAAAGAAATTGTTGATGTCGCCATCTCTTGTTTGACACGAGATGTACATCCTTGAAAAAAGACCACAGTCACTCTTCAGTGCAGCAAGTTGTGCCTTCTCTTTTGACTTGACCTTGACAGGCGGCCTGCTGAACAGTGGCAACTTGTTCTTTGGAAGAGGATGTGTGATAGGTGTTGTACACTTATCCAGCCTTTCAGTCACAAACTTAGTGTACTGCTCCTCACCAAGGGTAGCAATTCCTCTTACAGTGTCAGCTATTTGGGTATCCACAATGTCTCTTGTGTCAATGACTAGAAGATCCTGGCTGTGTTCTAGAAAGGGATTCCCCATCTCTTCCAGCACTGTTACGAGTGCTTGGACCTCCTTCAGGAATGTGACTTGTACTGCAGGTTGCTGCTCATGGTGTCTCGAGTCACTAGGTTCACACTGTTGCTTTGTTGCCTGTTCTTCAAACTCGTTAGTGATCCTTGCGATCTCTGGCCCAGCTACCATCCAGCGTCTCAGTGCTCCTGGATTCCCAGTCAATCCAATTGCTCCTCCAGAACCTTTCACCATAGCATTATTCTGTTCATGGCACTGGTCGATAGCCATAGCAGAGAATTTGTTGGTGGTTTTGTGTACTACAAAATGTCCTGACATGAACTCTGCATGGACATCTGGGTGTCTGTCCTTAAGGGCCATCATGTCCCGGATGTGCACGGACAGCCACCTGCTGTAGTGCGTATGATCAAGGGCAAACATCCAGGGCATGACCTGTGTAAGGGATTCCACGTACAGCTGGAAGTTGCCTTCTCGAATGGACCTGATGTACCGTAGAAGGAGGAGCTCCAATGACAAGGTCTTGTACCAGTAGTCAAAGTGAACACTGGCCTTTGCTCGCTGAATACACCACTCCTCAAAAGATACACTGTCAGACGGCATGGCATCGTCATTACCAGATATGCGTTCATCAGTGTAAGCTTGTTGCAGGAGTGTATAGAGGCTTGCAGCCGTGACCTGGTGTGCATGACGGGTCTTGGTGACATGGTTAGCATGTATGAAGGAATTGGCAGTGCCTGAACTTGCAATGTCAGCCTGGACCAGGGCATTGGTCCAGCCACTGTCTTCAAGCCAATCGCCTAGCAACTTCAATATGGCCATTTCGATGTGTAAACCACCGAACATGACCACAAAGTGATCTTCTCCATGGGTGTCCGGCCAAGTCCATTGCACTTGTTTAGCAAGAGCAAACAGTGGTTGGTCAACCGCAACGACAGGAATCTGACCAGGGTTCACATGTTTAACTGCTCTTCTGATGACGTCCATAGAGTGGCGAATCATTGCTACTGAATGTGCATTGTCAAGAAACAGAGGCAACAGTGCATTGATTGCTGCAGGTGGGATTACAGTTTGGTGAGCATCAGCATGGTAGGCAGACCACGATATCATGCCATCAATGGTTGATGTTTCAACAGATGTCTTGACTTTTCTGAGCCATGCATATTCATCTTCTGTTGCAGTTGTAGAAGCCAGGAGTTTGGGAGGTCTCACAGGACCGTGTACACGGGGCACAGTGAATTCCTTTGCCCGGAGGGTTGCTGGTGGCACAATTGTGTAGGCTGATGGCAGAGGAGCCACTGACTTTGTGGAAGAGCCATCTTGACATATCACTAGTACACCACGATCAGTTCCACCATTTGTGTGTGACACATGCTGCATAAGGGAAATTCCTGTCCCATGGAAGGAGTCTCTGGCTGTTGCAGAACTTGGATTATGGTCTATGTTGTCAACAGCTCCTGTTGTGAACAGTCCATCACGCAACTTTGGTGGGCACACAACATCCTCCATCCTAAATCGCTGACAGACACCATTGGCAATATCTGATGTGATTTTCAACAGCCTGTCATAGGAAACACACAGTCCCAGATTGAACAGTGAGTCAACTAGCCCTCTACTTCTTGTAACTGCATGGATCTTGAGGGACAGATATATTGGGAGAGGGGTTTCTCGTTTGTGCCTTGGCCGTGCAGAGCTTGGTGAATCCTTCCTCTGTGCGTGCTTCTTACTGTTGAAGACCATCAATTGGGAGATTGTTAGGGCAGCTTTTGTGGTGGTCTGATGTTCGATGTTTGTACCATTAAGTATCATGTTGACAAGAGCCAAGAGAGATGGTGGCACAGCTTTCTGCTGGCAGTTTTCATGGAATGATCCATCAAAGGAGAAATTTGAATCAAATATGTCTTTGCGCACTACCTGTGCTGCTCGCATTAAGTGCATGGCATCATCGTCATTCTGACAGGCTGTCATGAGAGCTGTTCCAATGTCCTTCTCAAAACTCAGCAGTGTGTCTCTTCCTTGCGAATATGCCTTTAGGTATGGAATCTCAGAAAGCAGTCGATTTTTTAGCCTGGTAGTGTGGATCCGATTATCTACAGTCAGACCAAGCTGTTCCAGTCTAGTCTTGTACAACTTTGCGATGTCTGTCAATTTTAAGACTGGAGCACTGCTCTCATCACTGTTCATCTCTTCTAGATATGCCACTAGTTGAGCAAAGGCTATGCCATGCAGACAAGAATCTTCATCTCCATCATTGCCTTTCGATGCAGCCTGCCTGGCCTTGTTGTACAATGAACAAAGACAAGAGTGATGGTACTTCGCTTCAATAGCGATCATGTCACCTTCTGAAAGCTTGGCCAACAGAGCAGTGTCCTCAAGAGCAAGGGCACACTTCCGCACATTTGCATCAATGTTGTAGGTTGATGCATTGTGTAAACTCGAAGAAGCTGATGCAGACTTATCGCAAAAGAAGCAAGTAGGCTCTGTGGTCTGTGAATGGCTGTGCGCAGATCGCGTGTGTACAGAAGAGGTATTTTCTTGTTGCTCTGTAGGCCTAGTTAATTTCTGACTTAATACATCATAAGCTCTTTTGTTGAATTTAAGTCGACAACTCTTGTGCCACCCAGCCTTATGTCTCCTTAAAGTGGATTTTATACCATCTTGATCATTAAGTCGTTCCAGGTTGAGATCCATCGGCATGTGCTGAAGGGTACGGAACCGGCCAAGGTCTTCTGCCAGGGATACATAGCCACTACCAACAGATTGTTTTTTGGTGTTTCTGAGTGGACACTGCAATGGTTCATCTGTAACTTCTTGGCAAAGGACACAAATGTCCCAGTTAGTGCTGGGGGCGGGCTCGGATTGCTTGGATGAAGACGCCAAGGGCTGGGTTGTAGGGTCCACCAAGCTGTGACGCTTTGACATGGTTGAGATGACACTGCAAGAGAGGAGAATCTGAAAGGTTAAAAATTTCAACTTTGCTCAAGTATGTATAATAGTAGAAATGTATCCTAATATAAGAATTAGTTACAGAATGTGCACATTTATACCTCAATGGATTTATATGAATGTATAATGTATTGATATATTAATAGCAGAGCCTTATTAATAAAAAAACATCAGTCAAATTAATTTTCTTTCCTAGTGTACTTACAGGTAAACCAAAGATTTATTGCACCCCTGGAAACAATCGCAATCTCAGGTGCATCGGGGGAGTAGATAGCCTCTAAACACTGCACTGAAAGAAACAAGATTTCTCACACATGGTCTTCCCCAGTAAAATATTTACTTACTGTACCTTTCAACATTATGGTAATCAATTTCAATACTGTGATTCTAAAAGTTTAACTTAATGGGTAGACTACTCACAGGTTATCCCAAGTTCTTGCACACCAGTAATCATCCTCAGTGACAGTGATGGGCAGGTACAGGAGGTGTAGCACTATATCCTACATACCAGGAGAAAAGATACACCTGTCTCCACTGTCTCAATCAAAACTGTATTAACTCACGGGTCAAAGACGTATAAGGCCTTTGAGTAGCCCATTTTTAAAATACTTAAAATAAAGATATTTTTGGCCATTTTCCAAACATTTGAAATGTATTGTACACATACATGTATGTGAAAACTTCAAACAAAGGTATTTTAGTGTTTTTAAACCTTTAAACCGTCATTTGGGGCGACCATTTATCTCAAAATTAATAGATTTCCATAACAAAATTTATATTTTAATAAGTATCAGTAATTAAATTAACTGTTCAAGAAAGATAGACACATTTTTCCTTTCATTTTTTGAAAACCATTTTTAAATACATTCTATCCATAATGGCAGTGTCACCCTCTTACTTACTCTAAAATTCATAAAACTGATTTAAAATGTGTACAAGGTGTATCCACTTATGCATGCTATACCAATAATTTATATTTGAACCAAAACTGATAGACATTCAATTTTGAATTTGATACAGAATTGCCATTTGTTGGTTACCCCACATGACAGGTGGTCACCCCACATGATGCTTTCAAGTTTAATCAAATATAACAGGCTAACAGTTAGCTACCGTATATGATCTAAGCTAGCTACTTCTCACCACATATCACTAACAAATTTACCTTCAAAATATAGATTTGCAAATAAAACAAATTATTTACAGTTTTAGGGTGGTCACCCCACATGATATCAAAATGTGACGTATACACTGCAGCAGTTAGAAAGAGGATTTATTTGTAAAGGAGAGAGAGACTACTGACCTGCAGGTGTTCTCTCTGGGACCCTCATAGAGTAACTGGCTGATGCAACATCCTCTTTGAGATGATTGTCAATATAAAAGTCCCTCAATTGTATTTTTTTTTCTTTTACTTTGTCAATAAATCTAAAACAAGTTTGAAAGTATGCCCAATAGGGCAAGCATTATTTTTAAATTGTTTTAATGTGATTTAAAACCAGTTGTCCAAACAGAAGTCAAGGCCGGACGGTCACCCCACATGATGTTTTCACACTTCAGATGGCAGAACATGACCAATAACCAACATGTTTAAATAAAATAAGAGCGGGCACATGTAAAAGGAACGTATTACACATACATGTTATATTTTTTATTAATTTTTATGTTTATTATTAGGTAAAAAGTTCCATCGGACAGAAAAAGTAAGCGTCACGTCTTTGACCCTCACAGCTACTGATAGAGGGCCACCTGGACCTGGAGGTAGTTCTAATGCTAGAAATAAAATCACTACACATCATTATAGTTAATAATAACAGATAGTAAAAAGTTATAGAACATTTTGGGGCACATGGATACAAATACATATTTATTGCGTTTTTTACATTTTTTTTTTTTACCTTGACCTTAAATAAAATGCATTTTCTTGAATTCTATTGGTCTCAAAGGTATCACCAGCTGACTGGGCACCCAAAAATCAGTAGGAAATGACACCTTAAATGTTCTTCTACTGCACTTGGTTCCAAAGTTAAGCATTTTTCAATATTCTTGGCGGCCATTTTGAATTTGACCTCTCCCGGGCCTCAGGGGTCAGATCTGACTGTCCTCCACATCTGAAAATAAACTTCATGGTATCATCTAACAGTGGTAGAAGTTTCATGCTTTTTTCAAAAAGTGCACAATACTTCTTGTTTTGGGGGATATGCCGCTGTACTATTAGTACTTTAACAGTTTTAAATTATGTGTGACATCTGTGGGTTTTTCTTTTTTTTATTGAAAGGTACCAACACATATGTTCACACTGCGCAGCTCTAGCGTCCTTCCTCTTCATCAGTGAAAGCTATTAAATAATGATTTAATAGAATGACTCAGATAGTTCAGTTTGACTGGCACGTTTCCAGTTTATTATTACTCTATTCATTTCCAAAAAATTATGATAGGACTATATCATAAATAGGGCAGCGGTGGCTTGGTGGTTAGCACTGTTGCCTCACAGCAAGAAGGTCCCCGGTTCGACTCCCAGGCCCAGCAGGGGCCTTTCTGTGTGGAGTTTGCATGTTCTCCCCGTGCTTGCGTGGGTTTTCTCTTGTTACTCCGGCTTCCTCCCACAGTCCAAAAACATGTTTAGTAGGAAGGTTGATGATTCTAAATTGCCCATAGGTGTGAGTGTGTCTGGTTGTGTGTATACCGGACTGTCTCTGAAAATTAGAATATTGTTATAAAGTTCTTTATTTTCTGTAATGCAATTAAAAAAACAAAAAGATCATACATTCTGGATTCATTACAAATCAACTGAAATATTGCAAGCCTTTTATTATTTTAATATTGCTGATCATGGCTTACAGCTTAAGAAAACCCATATATCCTATCTCAAAATATTAGAATGTCATGAAAAAGTATACTAGTAGGGTATTCAATTAATCACTTGAATCGTCCAATTAACTCGAAACACCTGCAAGGGTTTCCTGAGCCTTGAAAAACACTCAGCTTGGTTCAGAGTTTTCTTAAGCTGTAAGCCATAATCAGCAATATTAAAATAATAAAAGGCTTGCAATATTTCAGTTGATTTGTAATGAATCCAGAATGTGTGACATTTTTGTTTTTTTAATTTCATTACAGAAAATAAAGAACTTTATATGTGGCCCTGCGATAGACTGGCAACCTGTCCAGATTGTAACTCCTGCCTCCCGCTTGAAATGAGCAGGGATCGGCTCCAGCAGACCCCCGTGACCCTGGAAAGGATAAAGCGGGTATAGATAATGGATGGATGGATGGATGGTATATCATAAATAACAGTAAACTCCTGAACAACCTAGGCAGCAGAAGTCACTCTCCTTCTGGTCTGTTCTATAGGTAGATGCTAACACAGTGGACTGATTATTATTAAGTGTAGGCTATTACTCGACATCCGACTCGACTTTAAGTGACTATTGCCCATGCAGTCACTTCAATAGAAGCAAAGAATCTGAGAATAACCATCAAGTACACTTATGTGACTGCCTTTAGTTTTATAAAACCACCTTATCTTTGGGTGAGATTAGCCCAATTTTTCATCAGCCAGCTGTTGCAAGAGAAGCTTCATCAGGTCCTATCAGACGTGTATACCCAGTGCTGCTTCATTTGTTTTCCATTAGAGGATATTTCAGCTGTACAGCGCTGACAGAGTGGTTGTATTGTGTCTTACATCTTTGAAGTCGAGCTGCCCGTCTCTGCAGATTGGACTAACTCAGTTTTCATTGTTATGGATTTTATTTCTTCATTTTCTTCTTTCATTAAAGTAAATGCATTATTTAGGACTTTTTTTCTAATTTTATCCTAATAGAGATCTGCTGAAGAAGCAGGCGTTCCCTCAGAAGTAGCTCATATTTTACGGGGAACAGTCACCCACCTCGGAGGTCGGCTCGCTGCCTACACGGACGCCGGGGTTCCTGTTCACATCTTCGTGGTGATATCACACAGAAATGTGCTTCCAAGGTTGTTGTGGAGTTTAGACTTCGCTCTATTGAGATCTTACTCTTGCACTGGGGTACAGTCGCGTGCAAAAGTCCATATTATGACTATGACTACGTCTGTCATTTAGCGGACACTTTTATCCAAAGCGACTTACATCTGAGAAACACACACCGTTTGTGGAGCAATAAGGGCCTTGCTCAGGGGCCCAAGGGGGTTCGTCTTGGTTCCCATCCGGCTTGAACCTGGTCCTCCAGACCCAAGCCCACCTCTGTAGCCACTAGATTACCACGCCCTTTTTTAGCCCTAATTTTTAAATGAAGTACAGTGTAAAAAAATATAATGTAGGCAAAACTAATGTTGGGCCACAGTCCAGGGGGGGGGGTGGTCCAGTGGCTAACACGCTAACTGCTCCATGGTGTGTGTCTCAGATGTAAGTCGCTTTGAATAAAAGCGTCTGCTAAATGACAATAATAGTAGTAGAAAGTAGTAGTAGTAGTAGTAGTAGTAGTAGTATTAGTAGTAGTAGTAGTAGTATTAGTAGTAGTAGTAGTAGTATTAGTAGTAGTAGTAGTAGTATTAGTAGTAGTAGTAGTAGTAGTAGTATTAGTAGTAGTAGTAGTAGTAGTAGTAGTAGTAGTATTAGTAGTAGTAGTAGTAGTAGTAGTAGTAGTAGTAGTAGTAGTAGTAGTAGTATTAGTAGTAGTAGTAATAGTATTAGTAGTAGTTCTTTGTGAACATTGAAAGCCTTCATTTCAACTTTAAGGCCTAGCTCTGAAGCCAAACTCTGATACCAGCCTCGTTTTCTTACAGCATGGACTTAAAACAAAGGAAAGTGTCACACCGCAGTGAGGGATGTCTTGTCTTGGTTTTTTTGTCTCATCAATTTACGGTTTTATTTTGAAAAGTAACTTTCCCCTCGTTCCAGGTCACTTGCCCTTCCTCCTGTGTCATGGTCTGACGTCATCCCTGATTGTTTCCAGCTGTGTTCCCCTCCCCCATATGTATATAGTCTTTGTCTTCCCCTGTCTGAGTTGCCAGAGTATTTTCGTCGTCCCGTCAAGATATCTCCAGCCTTGTCCTAAGTATTTCCAAGTCAAGTTAAGTTGCTAGGTTTTGTTTTTTCTGAATTGTTTCCTCTGTCTCAGATTGATCTTTGGTTCATAGATCTTCCGGTTAGTTCTTTGTTTTTCGTTTACTTAGATCATTTTCACAGCCTGGTTTTCCTCCCTCGTTGGAGCGTTTTTTTGTTTGTAGTTTTGGTAACAGAGAAAGTGTAGATCATTTCATAGCCTGTGTGCTTTTCCTCTTCGGAGAGTTTTTTTGTTTTTCTTACGTACCTTTTATAGATATTTCCATCTAGATCATAGCAGAAGTTTTTCTTCCTTCGGGAGTGTTTTGTTTATTAGTGTGTCTTCGGACCATTTAGAGTTTCACAGCCGGTTTGTTTGTCACTACTCAGAAAGTCTCAGAGAGAGCTATTTGCAGAAATAAAGCCTGCCTTCACCGCTGCCACTCTGCATCTGAGTCAGAAATTAAGGAATGACTCCAGAGCCCAGTGGGCTTTGCAGTTTATTGCCCTTAGGGGTGCGCGCTCAGAAGCAGTGCTGGGACTAACGCGTTATTTAGTAACGCGTTACAGTTTTACGGTAACTAATACTCTAACGCATTACTTTTTAAATTCAGTAACGCAGTTACCGATACCAAGCGGTGCGTTACTCTGTTATTTCTGCAGCTACAGTGAAGCTTTTTTTCCCCACACGCGGAGACTGGAGGAAACGTAGTGTGTTTATTCAAAAACATGGCGATCATGAGCCAAGAGAAGGAGAGTTTCACAACATGGAGATATTGTCATTACAGTAATCCCTGGTTTTTCGCAGGTTTTTCCAAAAAGAACCCGTGTTATGTGAAATTCTTTTTACATTATTATAGAAGGCTTCAAATTGCAGAGATCAGCACCGCCTCGCACGTATTCCACTGCTCTTCTGAGCCGCTGCATCCCGACTCTGTAGCGTCTTTTTCTCCAGAGTGTTTTTTCGAGAGAAGAACATAGTTATGGGTTGTTGTTGTCGCTCTTTTTTCATTCTGGGCAAAAAGATTGTTATAAACCGACATGCCACCATTGGTTATATTTGAGACTGTAATGAACGATTCATCAAAGGCTCCCGTTCTTGAGCTGCTGCTGAAGCTCATTGGCCGTTCTCAGCATTGTTGCTAAGCAACCAACGTTATTGATACAGGAAGTGAAGAAGTGGGGAAACTGTTTAGCCAATCAGAATGCAGAACACGATGCACAATCCACAATCCATACAGTACCTGCTGAAATGAAGGCTAGAGGGGCATTAATGGGAGCATTTCAAATAATGTCTTTATTTAAAGTAACTAAATAGTTACTTTTCATAGTAACGCATGACTTTTTGGTCTATGTAACTGAGTTACTATCTGAGTTACTTTTTTAATGAAGTAACTAGTAACGGTAACTAGTTACTATTTTTCAGTAACTAGCACAACACCGAAGTGCCCTTAGGGGCAATAAAAGGCCCCCCTGCTGACGTGAAGTGGGACGTCGGTGGTTAAATAACACCGGCTTCCCACATCTCGCACTCCCGGACTTTCTTCACCGCAAGGGAAACGTCTACGGTCCTGACGTTTTGTATGGACCAAACCTCATATCCGATCAGCGTGACGTGACTAGCATTGAGCCAAGGAGCCATCAGGTCACCTGCATTCGTGAAAGCCCACTGGCTACCAAGAACCACTGAACGCATCCTTCGTCCACGCGCGTTACAACAGAGTGACCTGCAAACGGTCCAACGCTTCGACGAGGGGAACGGGATGACGTGCCCAGGCTACGATGACCAGGAAAGGGTGACCGCCCGGCTGCCAGCGACGCTGCATTCTCCGTTTCTGAGAGACGGAGAGAGAGAGGTAAAGGGAGCCGCTCACAGCTGAATCACCAGTGGGAGCGTAAAAATCAGTAACCTGTGGATCTCGATCCACCACGAGTTCTACAACCCCCAGGACATCGCCGGCTACCACCAGGGCATCTAGAGTAAGAGGCTTGTGTCTGGGCAGAGTTAGTTTAAAGTGGTTAGCGTTCTCTCTTTGCGGTCTTACGTGACGTGACGTTGTACGCCATTTTCTTTCTGATCCACGTTACGTGACATTGTCCTGACACACACACACACATACATACTGACCCCCCCCTCTCATACACACACACACACAAACACTCTTATTTTGGCCATAAAACCTCCGAGTTTGTTTTTCACTGGATGAGAAGAAATCTCATCCACCATTTTGAATCCCGCGAGACTCAGTCACCATGTGACTTTGTCAGCCAACCATCTTTCTTTTCACGTGTGTGAACAGCCATCGTGACACACGCACACACACACACACATATATATATATAATCATAAATCTGTCTTAAATGGTTAGTTAGTTGTTGTTCATGTGTAGTTTAGCCATTGGAATTTATCCCAAGTGTTGTCTCATTACATTTTAACACTTGTGTAAATACATTCTGATTCATTTGAATGAGAAAAGTTGTTTGTGTTTATTTTATACATATTAGTCACAGCTGCTGGTTGCAAAGTTCTGTGTTCGGACTCCTTCCTTCACCGATATTCTGTAACACCACCCCTGGCTGGCACGTAAAGAATAAAAGCTACTTTGAGATTGATTTACAACTCACCATCTGTCTGGAGGATACATCATCATCGTTTATTAGTCAGACTCGAGGTCCATAATAAAAACATACAACACTCAATAAATACATAAGAACACAAGATTAAAAGAGAGGGAGAGAGAGAGAGAGAGCATATAGAAAACAGTGCTACACAAGACAGTTATACCAATGTTTCCACAGAGGTGAGCAATATCTCACGTCACAAACACGAGGGCTAACCAGCTGAGCAACGATGTCATTCTGAGAAACATTCAGTCTGCAGATAAAACTATACATCAAATAAAACTCTACATCAGATGTCTAAGCAAGGCCTGAAATGAGTTGACTCCCACTTTACAGAACAGCTCACTTGCACTACACCATCTCGGCTGTTTCAATAGTATCCTCATAAAGGCGTGGATGGAGCAAAATTTCTGAACTGAACAGCTCCAAAACAGAGGCAATCATGGTTGGCACCCCTCACCAGACCCAGTCATCATCCATAACCAGCATCACCTTCTCTGGCCACAACATTCCCCTCTCTTCATCTGTCACCAACCTCGGTGTCAAAATGGACCTCCAACTCTCCTTTGATTCCCATATAAATCACCTCTGCAAGATCTCCTTCAATCACCTTCGCAACATCGCCAAACTCCATCCCACCCTCCCCCTCCCAGATGCTGAAAAGCTGGTCCAGGCCTTTGTCTCCTCCAGACTGGACTACTGTAACGCACTTCTCATAGGGACCCCCACCAAGAGTCTCCAGAGGCTCCAGTACGTCCAAAACTCTGCAGCTAGGATCCTGATGAGAGTGCGGAAACACGCCCCATTCTTCACTCACTCCACTGGCTTCCTGTCTCCACCAGGGTTGAATATAATGTCTCCCTCCTCACACACCAGAGTGTCCATGGAAATGCACCCCTCTACCTCAAAGAACTACTCCTCCCACTACACGCTCCCTCCGCTCTTCCCACATTGACCGCCTTCGTGTTCCCGGGACCAGACTCTGCACCCTTGGGTGACAGGGCCTTTAGTGTCGCTGCCCCACGTCTTTGGAATGCCCTCCCTGACAACCTAAGGGCACCACAAACCATGGACAATTTTAAAAGAGGACAAAAAATCTTACTTATTAGTAAAGCATTTTATCACTAAATTTTTTTTTCCCTAGTTGCTGTTTTTAATTGTTTTATTCTCTTTTCTGCCATGTCTTGACTTTTTATCCCTTTTTGTCTGTTATCTTGATTTTAATTATCAAACTGTAGCACTTTGCGATGTTCAGTTATGTAAAGTGCATTATTAATAAAATGTATTATTAGCGCCCGAGCACTGACAGTGCGAAGGCCCTATTGTATCTGTAGGAATTTTTCTTTTTTTTTTTCCTTCTTCCGACAAAATGAGGGCCTTTTTTCCCCCTAAACGTGCCCCAAAAGTCACCAAACTTTGCACGCAGGCCAGGCCTGGCGAAAAATTTGATATTTCATGGTTTGCATTAATGGGCGTGGCCTAACGGCTCAACAGCGCCCCCTAGAAAACTTTGTGCCTCAAGCCCCACAATACAGTTTGACGTTCATGCACGAAAATCGGTACACACCTGTATCATATCATGCAATTTAAACAAAAGTCTCTTGGCGTCATGGCCGAAACGAAACAGGAAGTCAGCCATTTTGAATTAATCGTGTAATTTTGGCGCAATTTATGCAATTTTTTCGACCGGTAATGTGGCCCGAACCGTAACGTGCACCCAGGTGTGTTATACATCAAAATATGCGTCTCCATCCTGCGACGATGCGCATTACTTTTCTCAGTCAAAAGCGTTACCGTGGTGACGATAGACATCAAAAAGCGTGCCCCCCCTTCATCTGATTAGTCCAGATAGTCGTGGGTGGTGTCATCGGACTCGGTTTTGAGTCCTTGAACATAATTGGTGCTAATTAGCCCTGCCTCTTCTTCTGATTGGTCGATATGTGATAGTTCCTTTTTTCTGGCATAATATTTGAATGGTTTGACATAAAGAGTCATGGTGGTGTCATCGGACTTAGTTTTTAGTCCTTGACCTTTATTGGTGAAAATTGCGCGCGCAAGGGCCCGTTCATCGCTGCTTGCAGCTTTAACTAGGGCCCGAGCACTGACAGTCCTAAGGCCCTACTGTATCCGTAGGAATATTTTTTTTTTGTAATTTTTCTCGTTTTTATTTTTATTTTTCCGACGAAATTAGGGCATTTTTGCCCCCCTAAACGTGTCCCAAAAGTCACCATATTTTGCATGCAAGCCAGGCCTGGCGAAAAATGTTATATTTAATGGTTTGCATTAATGGGCGTGGCCTAATGGCTCAACAGCGCCCCCTAGAAAACTTTGTGCCTCAAGCCCCACAATACGGTTTGACGTACATGCACCAAAATGGGTACACACCTGTATCATGTCGCAACTTAAAGAAAAGTCTCTTGGTGCCATGGCCGAAACCGAACAAGAAGTCAGCCATTTTGAATTAATCGTGTAATTTTGGCCCAATTTATGCCATTACTTCTGCAGTTAATGTGGCCCGAACCGCAACGTGCAGCCAGGTGTGTTATACATCAAAATATGCGTCTCGATCCTGCGGCGACGCGCATTACTTTTCTCAGTCAAAAGCGTTACCATGGCGACGATAGATGCCAAAAAGCGTGCTCCCCCTTTATCTGATTGGTCCATATTTGATAGTTCCTACTTTCCATGCCATAACATGTGAATGGTTTGACATAGAGAGTCGTGGGTGGTGTCATCAGACTCGGTATTGAGTACTTGACCTTCATTGGTATGAATTAGACCCGCCCCTTCTTCTGATTGGTCAATATTTGATAGTTCCTACTTTCTGCCATAACTTTTGAATGGTTTGGTATAGAGAGTTGTGGGTGGTGTCATCCGCTAAATGTCCAGGCCTGAAGAATCTACATGCAAGTCATACAAGCTTCCACTGCAGCCTGAACGTACACAAGGGTGCTAGGGCCCGTTCATCGCTGCTTGCAGCTTTAATTGTATTTGGTCCTTCTTCATTTTCTTAAAGGAAAAAAGATCCATTCACAATGTCTTTGAAAAAAATTGTAATTAATGTTAAACTGTTTACACTCCAGTGAATTGACTTTGGGGAAAGGTTCCCGCTGTCATGTTTGATTGACTTTATAGGAGTGTGCCAGCAATTCCACAAGAGTAAAATCTCTCAGTGACAGTCTTTCTTCTGGCTCATAGGGTATAAATATATCCATCAGCGCTGTGGGTGTGAGCCACAAGTTCACCTTTAACAGCTTTGACTCTTTTAGTAAGTTCTGTCAATTTGGTCCCCAAGTTCTGACCAACGACTGCGCAGAAACTTTCAAAAGGTGTGGGTAATTGTGTAAAGTCAGAATATGTAACACTAAAAACCACCACAGGCTATGTTCTGCTAAGGCCGCTCTTTTAAAAGGTCATGTGAAATGTCACTATTGGGGCAGATCTAGCCTGAGGCTGTAATCTCATTAAAAACATTTTGTAAAAGCATTTAGGCAACTTTTATAATACAGGAAGTGGAATATTCTCCTCAGTAGTCTCAGCCTCTTCTAAAATAAAGAGCATGTTTATTTGTTATCAAGCATGTTATCAAAGTCTTGGTCATACCTTCATACCTATTGCTAAAATAATCAGTTTAAAGACACAAGTCCCTGTTAGTCTTCAAGAGCTGTAAAGTCTCCAAAATTTAAAGAATTATCAGCTTTTCTGGGATCCTAAAAGACAGGTGAGTCCAGGAACAGGAGATGGGGTCGGTCTTTGGTCAGGACCAGGAGACAGGAGTGGATAGGGGGTTGGAGCTGCTGTCAACAGAAACAAGGACAAAGACAGGGACAGAGCTCAGCAGGGCGGAGTCAGGGACAAGTAAAAAAGACAGGGATGGAGACTGGAGTGGAGTCAGGGATGAGATGGGAACAGAGTGTAGGACTGGGTCTGAATCAGGGACTAGAGTTAAAGCCTTTTAACAGAAGGAGTATTTAGTGTTGTGCCACAAATGGGGTGCTGGTTCAGTTATTAGAGAGTTAATAATTGTCTAACAATAGTTAATAATAATTAATAAAGAAGATAATTTGTCAAAATGAATTATCAAAATGAATCAATCAAAATGGGCCACCACCTGACTTTCTCAGGAAATAACAACTAAACAGCAAAATCATAATAATAATAATAATAATTAAAGCTGCAAGCAGCGATGAACGGGCCTTTGCACTCATGGCCACATTAACGGCCGAAGAAATGCCATAAATTGCGTTGGGTTTCGGCCATGGCGCCAAGAGGCTTTTCTTTTTGCGCTTTTTGGTGTCTATCGTCGCCACAGTAATGCTTTTGTCTGAGAAAAGTAATGCGCATCGTTGCACGATCGAGACGCACATTTTGATGTATAACACACCTGGGTGTACATTACGGTTCGAGCGAAAAAGCGTCCGAAGAAATGGCATAAATTTCGCCAAAATTACACGATTAATTCAAAATGGTCGACTTCCTGTTCGTTTTCGGCCATGGCGCCAAGAGACTTTTCTTTAAGTTACGACATGATACAGGTGTGCACCGATTTTCGTGCATGTACGTCAAACCCTGTTGTCATTGGCCTGGTGTGTTCTGTACCAGTAGAAATGTTTGAGAATAGAATGGAACCAGACCCAGGCCTACGAGCCCAGAGATGACGCTCCTTCTGTGGTCTGACTAAAAACCTCTGGTATTTTCATTCAAAAAAATGTAAGTTGTCCATGGCATCCTTCAAAGCTATTTCAACAAATCAAAGGTTAAGGGTCTAAATTAGGTTTCAGAATGTCAGCTTGGTGCTTCAAAGATAGAATGTTCCGGATGAATCCCAGATCAAGTCTTTCTGTGTGGAGTGACACGTTCTCCATTTTGTGGGTTTACTCCCCCAATAGGTGTTGGGATGATTGGTGATTGTGAATTGACCTCAGGAGTGAGTCTGAGCGAGGGTGGTATCTGTATGGTACTGCCATGGCCTAACGACCTGTCCTGGCTCACACATACACGTCACCTGAAGACATCTCTATTCCTTTTCGGATTGAAAAACTGGGTTTTTTCTGTTTAAAACATTTATCATCAACCAACTCAGCTGGTTTGCGCCACTTGGCACTTCTCTCAGCGTTGAGATTAGCCCACTTTTTCTCACAAATCAGTCGGGACCACAGGGAAGTGACATGGGCGATATTCCCTGGTTGGTCTCCGCCCGAACAACTCCCCCCTCTTCCTCTTCACCGTACACTCTTGTCTTCAAATAACTTCTCTACAATAAGGCCTATTATTAGAGAAAACTCTCTTTGTGAGGATGAGGTGCAAAACCCTTCAATCTTCTCCTTGTCTGCCAGTTTCTCTAATCACTCTTTGCCACTCTCTTCTTTTCTTTCTTCAGATGCTTCATTTCTAGCAATAAAGCTCTTCTGGTTGTGCAGGCTTCCTGATGTTCCCAGAGTCTCTTTGAAATGGAAATCAAACTACTCCAGTCAATGTCACAAAAGCCGACGAACAATCCAGGTGTTTTTTGGCTTCAGTATTGTCTGTCCTAATTTCTGTTCATTTAAAAAACAAT
This sequence comes from Cololabis saira, assembly GCF_033807715.1. Lineage (NCBI taxonomy): Eukaryota > Metazoa > Chordata > Actinopteri > Beloniformes > Belonidae > Cololabis > Cololabis saira. The sequence continues at coordinate 47,888,148 of NC_084593.1, read as the reverse complement.
TGCCACAAGAAAGAAAAAAACAATCAGACGCCGGTGATTATAGTGAGACGTCTTTTTGGTGAGCATTATTGAATCACCTATATCAACTTGCTCATATGACTCGTTTTCAAGCAAAGCCCCCGGGGGTGGGGGCTGGGGTTGGTGAGTCGTTTGAGGATCAAAGTGACTTTTGTGGAATAAATTCAACTCACTCATCTGAAAATGTGAAGCTGTGAAGAAGGAGATAGAAACACAGCTGTCGTAATGAGCTCATCCTGCCAGAGCTGTTAGGGAGCTGAAACCTTCCTCAACAGCAATGTTGGAAGATAAAAGAAAATTGGATTATTGAACTGTGGTGCGTTCATGGACAGCAGCGTGTAAAAGGAAGTGCACCCTCTTTGTTTTTTTTTTCAAATTCTGTTTATTGATTTTCTCTCAAATAACCAACATACAAAACATTCACAACAACAAGCCCCCCCTCCCCCCTCCCCCCTCCTCCCCCCCACAAGGTTCCTCAGTAAAAGTACTCAACAGAAAATATGTGAATACATAAAATGCAGGTATAAATACATATATACATACAATACATTTGTCAATTGCAAAAACAATTAAAGCTGCAAGCAGCGATGAACGGGCCCTCCACCCTTGTGCACCTGGACATTTAGTGGATGAAACCAGCCACGACTCTCTAGTTCAAACCATTCAAAAGTTATGACAGAAAGTAGGAACTATCAGATATCGACCAATCAGAAGAAGGGGCGGGGCTAATTTGCATTATGTTCAAGGACTCAAAACCATGTCCGATGACACCACCCACGACTCTGTATGTCAAACCATTCAAAAGTTATAGAAGAAAAAAGGGACTATCAAATATTGACCAATAAGATGAAGGGGCGGGGCAATTCAGGCCAATGAAGGTCAAGTACTCAATACCGAGTCCGATGACACCACCCACATGTCTTTATCACAACCCGGAACCGGCTCCGTGCGCAGCGTGGCAGCGTGAGAGGCTCCGTGACCAGGGACGGAGGAGCCCGGCTCAAGGCAGCGCTGCATCAACTGTCCTTTTCATTTCATAGTTGTAAGGAGAGGGGACCGGGAAGCCGCTCGGACCGGGAGGCCACTCGGACCGGAACAACCCCGGCAGAAGCGTGGATCAGGCACCTGATAGAGCCGAACTGTAGAACCATAAATCAGCCTTTAGTCACCTCGTCTTCACACTAATTCACACAGGAAGATTGAATTTAATTCTAAACAGGTTCTAAACACGGTTATTTACTCCAATTCCTCATCATTTCACTTCTTATGTTACAAGACAAATGAATCATATAACTGTAAAGAAATCACAACACTGAATTTTCACAAATGGCAACTTTATTGTTAAAATATATAAATAAAATGTATGCACTATTGCTGGCTCAAGGAAGGACCGCGCGTCTTCTGAATGTGAACAGCTCCAGGTGTTTGAAAGATCTGAAACCACAGAAGAAAAATGTATTACGGTACTGAGCTGCCGGCTCCCCCGAGCCCGGAGCCGGCTCCCCCGGAGCCCCCGGGTTCAGAGCCCCGGGTTTGGAGCTCCGAACCCTGGGCTCCTCGACGGTCCGGTCCGTATGCGGCGCCGGGGCTCCGGAGCTAAGCTAAATACTTAGCCCATGCAAAGATCATACAAATATAAATAACATAAAAAAAAGGAACTTACCGCTGACTCGTGTGCAGTTGCCGGGTCCGTGCTGTGGGAACTGATCCTTTTATGAGGGTAAATGTCGATGCAAAATCTCATTTTAACTCTCCCTCGCTGTGGAAACCGGTGGAAAACAGTCACCGCTTGTAAACAATGGCGGACGCTCCGGTTGTGGGCGTGGTTTCAGCAGCAGAGGAGACCGAGGGCGTGGTTTGCATTTTGAGAGAAAGAAAATGCACAAATCTAAATGGCTCGTAGAAACCACATGACACTGGGGGATTCAGTCGGGCGGGGGAGAGCAGACCTTGCAGATTTTCATGGGATATCATCTTCCCTGTGTTGGCAGGGTGAGGAGAGACCACTTTATATATGTTAAAACAAGAAAAAACGTGTTTTTCATAATAGGTCCCCTTTAAGTCATTTTGATAATTCAGGTTTTTTTTCATAACCAGGTACAAATTGAGACTGTTTTCAAAACCCTACATGAGTGCATACTGGTTTTGCCAAAATGTAGTACAAAGTATCTGAACAAGTGTACGATCTGTCCTGTGTGAGAAGTACCCAGGTGGTTTGCTACTTCAGGTACAATCTATATAAAAGTGTTGCAGGTAACTAGTCTAGGAAAAAAAATGTCTAGGCAAACTATTGAATTCTATTAAATTCAAAATACTTTATTTACCCCCAAAGGGAAATAGATTTTCCAGTACAGCCCATCCAAGAGAACAAGTTTGTATTCTTTTTCTCTGAATCTTAACCTGAGTCTCCATATACAGTGGCAGGAAAACGAACCCGCTAAACTGGGAGAGGTTCACATGCAGTTTCTGGTTTCTGCAAGAACAGATTCAGAAGATGTCCAGCTTTCATCCTCATCATAATTCCCTCCTTATTCTTCAAACCGAGCTCATAAAGTGCTGCCTGCTGCATTTAAGACCTCAGCTATTCCAAAGTACAGTACTTCAAACGACCCTACTTCAAACAAAATACCCTTTTAAGGAAGGGGGAACACATCTGTGATTATCCAGAAGTCATGAGGATTTTCTTTTTCATGAGTCTTGCACATCAAGTGCATGTTAAGAAACCAGCAAGTTCATGCAGCAGCTTGTTAAAGCCCACCAGAAGCCGTGTTTCCACAACAGAGCCCTCCTCTTCATTTTTAAATCTGTCTGTCAGGTTCACACTGGAGAGCAGCGTTCTGCCCACGCTAACACCTTCACACGCTCTCACCTCCACCTCAGCGTGCTCACACAGGCCTCCTCAGAAGGAAAAGCACGTTTTCTGAGGATGTTTTTCCTTTTCAATTAGATTTCACAGCAACACATTTGGTTGTGATCTTTCCATGGACTTCAGTCCCTGAAAACAGGACTTGGCTGCAGAGTTACATATTTAGCCGAGGATCTAAAGGTCTTTCCTCAGCTCAAAATAACCAGCATTTTTACACAATCTCATTTATGTAAAATGTATGTACAATCCTGTGTTGTTGGTTAAAACAGGAAATGACTATGTAATAGTAGTGATAAAATGTTGTACAACCTCAAATCACAAAGATTATTCAAATAGAATGTGCCGGCAGTATGAACCTAGGATATTTCTCTTTTGCCCTGTCAAACATGATGCCCTGACCTCCCCCTCCCTGTTTTTACTGCATTAGTCAACACACTCATCACCAGGGGCGGGAGCGAGGATTACTCCACCCGTGTTTGGCCTGGGGCGGGGGGGCCGCGGTGGTGTTTTACCAAAACTGATTGAGAACATAAATCACTATCATCTGCATCTAAACGGACATTTGTATTAAGTAATAGAAGATCACACTGTTATCACGTCGAATAATAGAAAGAAAGGGTCCCCTGATTATTACATTTTAATATATATATATATATATAAATAAAAAATAATAATTTTGTTCTGTTATGTCTTTTTAAATGCAAATGTAATTGCGTTTTGTTTCTTGGAGAAATATATATATAATGAAAACAGTTGAACCATGGTGGGGTGGCGGTGGTGGTGAAGAGGTGAAGAGGTGAAGAGGTGAAGAGGTGAAGAGGTGAAGAGGTGTAGTGGTAGGAATCTGACTGATGTGTCCAGGCGGACTTTCCATCTAGGCCAAGCTGCTGACTGGAAATAGTCACAAACATATCTGCCTTATTTTATGTTGTCTTTTGCAGAACTGTTCAGTCTGTCTCGTTTAACACCAATGAAAGCAAAGTACAAGTCATTGAAAATGTTGAATCTTGACCACATGCAGCTCTACCTGGGCAACATAGTGTTTGTCTCCTGATCTGGAGCCTGTGAGGTCTACCTTTTTTTAACAGCATTACTGTGTCAACAGCATTAGCACAACAGTTGGTAACAGATAACCCTAAGATATTTTCTTTCAAACCAAGAAATTGGGAGCAACGTTTGTGGATTGATTGGGGTGGTAGTTCACCATGGTTCACATGAAGGGGACCAGAGATTCAGCACTCATCAGCCTCCCTGTTGTGGTCTATGCAGGGTAAGAAGACCAGCTCTAAACCCTCAGGAGGATCCTGGATGGACCATGGGCTTTAGTCCAACTGTTTCACATGTACTTTGTGGACTTGAAGAAGGCATTTGTCCCTTGGGGTATGAGCAGTACTGGAGTTGAGGGGGATGAGGGGGGATGGCATCCCCCCCTGAAATAAAAACGGTCCAAATCATCCCCCCTGTAAAACTGCCATCCCTCCTTTCCATCCCTTATGTCATTTCATCAATGAATGTGGTTTTACTGCTATTTCAACATTTAGAGTCATCACCAGAAAAATAACACCAGAAAAATAACTTATTTGACAATTTTCACCTGTTTCAAGTAAATTTTTACTTGAAATAAGTAGAAAAATCTGCCAGTGGGACAAGATTTATCTTCTTATTACAAGCAAAAAAATCTTGTTCCACTGGCAGATTTTTCTACTTATTTCAAGTGAAAATCTACTTGAAACAGGTGAAAATTGTTGTTTTTTCCAGTGATGAGTCTTGTTTTAAGTGCAATGAGATTCTTTTACTAAAATGAGACATTTTAACTAGAAATAAGACAAATATTCTTGTTAAGATTGTGAGTTTTTGCAGTGATCCATTTTACTTATCAGAAAAGTGTTTTTTATTGTTGTGTTTTGATGTATTTGATGTAAGCCCAGTGGATATTTAAAGCTTACAGAAGGCTGCATTTAACTGCTGCTATGTCATTCCTGCAGTATTTCTGCAGCTGTTTTGGTCACTGCTATTATTTGTAATATATTATATTATTTGTAATCAGCACAAATTATCCGTCCCCATATGATCAAATCCACCATCCCCCTGATTGTTTATTACAACTTGAATACTGGGTATGAGGCTGTGATACAGGATGTCTTGTTATAATCCAAGGGGATTGTAATCAATTCTCCTTCTCTCAGGGACAGACTCTCTCTCAGTGCTGCGGGAGGGGATTTTAGAGGGGATTTACAGTGTCAGGATTACATATCTACATTTAGCAGATGATGTCATTCTGCTGGCGTTGCCAAGCTATGCTCTTTGGCTCTCACTGGACAGGATTGCGGCTGAGTGTGAAGCACCGGGGATGAGAATGTAGACCTCCAAATCTGAGACCATGGTTTTGAGTTGTAAAAGGGTGGAATGTCGTCTCTGGCTTGAGGTCCTGCTTCAGGTGGAGGACTTTTAAGTGGGACAAGAATGGAGGAGGAGGTCAACAGGTGGATCCCTGAGGCAATAATGTGGACTTTGTATCCGTCTGATGTGGTGAAAAGAGAGTTTACTGGCTGATCTACAGTCATTGGCCCCTCTCTTCAGTACACCAGCTATGCCTAATACAGTGGTGACAACATGTGGGTAGTGTTACAAGAAGATGATGGAGGATGATGGAGTTAGTCTCAAACATAGCTTGGTGGTAGATATGCTGCTATAGGCCTATGCTGCAGAGGGGCACCAACATGATCCACTGGGCGGTGCCTCTCACCCTTCTTCTCCTCTCCTCTTCCCTTCCATTCTTCTCCATTTCCATTTTTATTTATTATAAGTATCTCATAGCTATCATTTTGTCCATCGTTCCTGTAGTTTCTTGTGCTGGCCCCCCTTTTTTCTCTCTTGTGCATGTTTGCAGGCCGGAACTTCGGGAGCTGCGTGCTGGCCTGCGGTTCCGGCCCCCCCCCCCCCCCCCCCCACCACCCCCGGTCATCCCGCTGCTGCTTCCACCTGCCTGCTGTGTGCTGCTGACGTCCCCGACTCCCCCAGTCTGGCCTTCGGCAGGAGGGTCCCCCCTTATGATCCTGGTCCTGCTCAAGGTTTCTTCCCTCCTAAAGGGGAGTTTTTCTTGCCACTGTTTGGCTTAAAGCTTTTCTCCCACTAGGGGAGTTTTTACCTGCCATTGTTTATGTAATAATTGCTCGGGGTTTATGTTTATGTTCATGTTCTGGGTCTCTGGAAAGCGTCTAGAGACAACATCTGTTGTATTAGACGGTATATAAATAAAATTGAATTGAATTGAAATGAATTGAGGATACAGTTGTCCTTAATGAGTTTCTTTCTTAGCGTTCAACGACTCTCCCTTAGAAATGGGGTGAAATGTGGGGTGGGGTGAACATCTGAGAGGGGTTTTGAGTACAGTTGCTGCTTCTCTACATTGAGAAGAGTCGGTTGAGGTGGTTCAAGTGTATGGTAAGGATGTCCCCAGGACAGGACCCAGGACACATCAGCAAAGACCTAATCTCTTGGTTATGAAGATACCTCAGTATAGCCCCGAAACATATGGAGGAGGGGGCTGGAGAGAGACGGGTCTGGGCCCCACAAACTCAACCTGCATGATGAGGGATAGGATGAAACTGTTCCTATTTTATTCTGCTATAGTTTCCTCCAGGGGAACTAGGTTAAACAATAAAGGAGGCATATTATGAAAAAAAGAGTACATATTTTGGGAGTCTGAAGTGATTGATTTACTGCCTCCGTGACAGCTGGCTTAGATTTAGCTCCTCAACAACCCTGAACAAGGTGAAGCAGGTATAGAAAAAGGATTGCTGGATAGATAGAAAAGGGTGAAAGAAACAATCCTGGTACGGTATGAGTTGAGAGTAGCAGCTTCCTCCATGGTCTTCTTCCATGAGCAAAGATGCTTCCAGGTCCAGCGATGTCTTCACGTCTTCAGCTGTTTTTCACGAGTTCTTCTTGACATCTTTGAGGATTCTGCATTCAGTCTTTCCAATCATTGTGGGTGTTACATGTCCACTTCTAGGAAGAGTATCTACAGTAGTAAAATATCTCGTCTAATTGTGGATTGATCGACGTCTAAACACTTTTAGATTAATTTAAATCCTTTAATACAGAAACCAGCAAAGTTCAAAGGGTTCGGACGCTTTTTCTTTCTACAGTAATTAGATTTCAATTACTCTGCTCTAAGTAACAAAGCTGAACTGACATGAACCTCAGAATCCTTAACCTCTACATGTGACTGGGTTGGGGTTACAGCAAAACAATGTTTAATTAAATTAGCAAAAAAAGCACTGAGTCAGTAAGTGCTGGAGATTTGGGGGCTACAGAGTTGCAGTTGTTATTGCTAAACAAGCCCAACAAATAAACTGTTGCACTGAACTGAAATTACAACATTACTTTCTATGCCTTTAGTCCCCTGTAGTGCCGGGACCGTGGTGCAAGTCATCATATCCCAGAGTTATAATGGGTTCGATACTAAAAGCGAGCAGCAGGGAAGGTGAAAGTTAAGACCTTAGACAGAACAGGGAAATTAAGGCGGTTCCCTGGCGGCACAGCATTTTTTCACAATTTCATTACCTCACAAAGACTTGCCCAGAGGTCAAACACATTTCTTCAGCTGAAATTTGCCACAAAGACTGTCGGGGATTATGGAGTTTCAGCTGTATCCAGTGGTGCTGTGTGTACGCTGCACAGTCATGTGCAAAAGCCACGGGCCCCTCTGTCTAATACTACGTTATTTTATTGTGGGTTTTTGTGTGTGTGTGTGTGTGTGTGTGTGTATGTGTGTGTGTGTGTGTGTGTGTGTGTGTGTGTGTGTGTGTGTGTGTGTGTGTGTGTGTGTGTGTGTGTGTGTGTGTGTGTGTGTGTGTGTGTGTGTGTGTGTGTGTGTGTGTAATTATTCAATAGTTATGGGTGTGAGTATTGGGCAAAAAAAAACAGACAAAAAAAAAGTTTATTTAACAAATATGAAGCCAAAAAGAAAAAAGCATAACATTTGGTGGTTCCAAATTTGGTTTTGGTCCATTCTTCTTTCCAATGTTTCTTCAATTCATTGAGGTTTTTGGACATTTACTGTTTCTCAGCTCTCTAAAGGTCCCACCACATCATCAACCAGGTTCAGGTCTGGACTTTGACCAGGTCATTCCAGAACCTGGATTCTGTTATTATCCATCATTCTGATGTAGATCTACTGCTGGCTTTGGGATCATTTCCTTTTACATGACCAATTTTCAGCCAATCTGTCAGACACATTTCTCTCTAGAAGACTCTATAGAGGAATTTGTGGTCCACTAAATGACTGACAGGTGTCCCGTTCCCATCACCCCTCCACCTACGTGCTTGATTGGGCTAACAGTGAGCATCTTGGTTGCAGAGTGGGTTTGACAATGAAATGCACAAATAGCATGGCTCCAAAATGGTTTCAGTACCATGGGCCCCAAATATGAAAACTATGTCCTTCAGAAGAAGAGTATTTTTATTGTTTTTTTTTTATTGAATATTGTTTTTATTTTTTAATTTTTAGGGCCCGAGCACTGACAGTGCGAAGGCCCTATTGTATCTGCAGGAATTTTTTTTTTCTCGTTATTTTTTTTTCCGACGAAAGGAGGGCCTTTTTTCCCCCTAAATGTGCCCCAAAAGTCACCAAATTTGGCATGCAAGCCAGGCCTGGCGAAAAATTTGATATTTAATGGTTTGGATTAATGGGAGTGGCCTAATGGCTCAACACCGCCCCCTTGAAAACTTTATGCGTCAAGCCCCACAATAGGGTTTGACGTAGACACACCTGTATCATGTCGCAAATTAAAGAAAAGTCTCTTGGTGCCATGGCCGAAACGAACAGGAAGTCGGCAATTTTTAATTAATCGTATAATTTTGGGCGCAATTTATGCCATTCCTTCGGCCATTTCATCGCCCGAACCGTAACGTGCACCCAGGTGTGTTATACATGAAAATGTGCGTCTCCATCCTGCGACGATGGGCATTACTTTTCTCAGTCAAAAGTGTTACCGTGGCGACGATAGACGCCAAAAAGCGCGCCCTCCCTTCATCTGATTGGTCCATATTTGATAGTTCCTACTTTCTGCCATAACTTTTGAATGGTTTGACATACAGAGCCGTGGGTGGTGTCAACGGACTCAGTTTTGAGTCCTTGACCTTTATTGGTGGAGATTGCACGCGCGAGGGCCCGTTCATCGCTGCCTGCAGCTTTAATTAAGGCCCGAGCACTTACAGTGCGAAGGCCCTATTGTATCTCTAAGAATTGTTGTTCTCGTTCTCGTTTTTATTATTTTTCTCGTTTTTCTTCCGACGAAATGAGGGCCTTTTTGCCCCCCTAAACGTGCCCCAAAAGCCACCAAATTTTGCACGCGAGCCAGGCCTGGCGAAAAATTTGATATTTAATGGTTTGCATTAATGGGCGTGGCCTAATGGCTCAACAGCGCCCCCTTGAAAACTTTGTGCCTCAAGCCCCACAATACGGTTTGACGTACATGCACGAAAATCGCTACACACCTGTATCATGTCGCAACCTCTTGGCGCCATGGCCGAAACCGAACAGGAAGTCAGCCATTTTGAAATAATCGTGTAATTTTTGCGCAATTTATGCCATTGCTTCGGCCACTATTTTGAGTCCTTGACCTTTATTGGTGAAAATTGCACCGTTCATAGCTACTTGCAGCTTTAATTAGGGCCCGAGCACTAGCAAGGCTTTTGCGAAGCCCTAAAAACGCGCTGCAAATAGAGAAACGATGCAAAGCACAAAACGATATAAAACAAGAAAACATCTTCAAAAGAAAAACGCTTCATAACCGGTCACTACAACTGGAAGTGCTCCAAACCTGCAGGGGGCGCTCTCAGCGTAACAGAGACCGAACAGCTGACTGAACCACCGTGTGATTTTTATCTGACTATATTTATATACGATGTTTATATCACTGTATAATATCGTTTCTCTATTTGCAGCGTTTGATGATGCTGCATTTGTCTTTGTTTTTTGCAGCACGTTTTTTCATTTGCACCACGTTCCTCTTTTTGTACCTCGTTTTGAGTTTGTGAATTTGAATCGTTTCTTTACTTGAAGCCGTTTTCCTAACTGAGACGCATTAGGCCGTTGCAGTGCGTTTGGCCCTTGTCGGCCACCGTACCCTGCTGATCTGTACTGTTTCCTCCCTCTGTGTTTTCCCCGTCAGATTTTTGATTCTTTTCTAAGCTTTAGGTTTTTTGTATCATGCTCAGCAGCGATTTGGTTTTGTTCAAGCTAAATAAATCAACTTTTTTGGAACTCCTGCCTCCTGCTCTCTGCTACATCTGGGTCCGACAACAACCATTTCACAACAAGTATTTTATATCCATATTCCCTTCAAAAAGGGTAAAAAACACATTTGGCACATTTTGGCACAGTATAGGTATCCAAGTGTCCAAATACAGAGTACTATGAGAAGAGTCAGTTGTGTTGCTTCAAGTGTATAAGAATGTCCTTTACTCTCCACACTAAAACCTTGATAAAATCTATGTGCTTTAAGCTATTCTCATGTAACTTGGTACAGTTGTAGTCAAGGAGTTGCTGAATCCAGGCAGTGGTGTTTTTATAATTATAGGCTATGCATTGCATGGTGTTTTCCACTGTGCAAACTAAAACATTTAGAAGAGAATAAAAAGGTAATTTTTTTTCTTTGGTTTATCACAATGTTCTCGGGCATGTGAACATTCACAATTTTTCTGACACTGAAATGTATACTGTGATGTCTTAGCTATCCATTGAGACCGAGATTAAGCATATTGTCCTTATAATTGTGGTGATATTATTTAATTTGGATAGGCCTGTTCAGGCGAAATTCACCTCCAAAATTCCTAGGGGTGAACAGGTTTAGAATAAAGGTTCCACCTTGTATTTGCCATCGAAACATCGACACTGCTTGCATCAGTTAACCCATTGCTTGTGGAATTTGTCATGTTATCACAGGTGGATGAAGAATTGTTAGCCCAAAGAAAAAGCCTACAGGTTGCTAAACATGGCAGCAGGGTTCAGCAGCGAGTTTGCAGACCCAATTACACCTGTCCATCCCAGCACTGATTTCAGCCCTGTTCAACCTCTGTTATTATCTGCCAAGGCTGAACAGTTACACCACTTGCTGTGTAATTCATGGAATTCAATTCAATTCAATTTTATTTATATAGCGTCTAATACAACAAAAGTTGTCTCTAGACGCTTTCCAGAGACCCAGAACATGAACATAAACCCCCGAGCAGTTATTACATAAACAATGGCAGGTAAAAACTCCCATAGTGGGAGAAAAGCCTTAAGCCAAACAGTGGCAAGAAAAACTCCCCTTTAGGAGGGAAGAAACCTGGACCAGGACCTGGATCATAAGGGGGGACCCTCCTGCCGAGGGCCAGACTGGGGGTCTGGGACGTCAGCAGCACACAGCAGGCAGGTGGAAGCAGCTATGGGATGACCGGGGGTGGGGACCACAGGCAGGTGGAAGCAACAGCGGGATGACCGGGGGTGGGGACCGCAGGCCAGCACGCAGCTCCCGAAGCTCCGGCCCAATCAGCAAGTCCCAGGTTAGGTCCAGGGTCGGGGAAAGGTTGAGAAGGGGCAGGGCCAGGGAGAGGAGTCTTGACGGACAAACCTCTCCCCCGCCTGCCCGGGCCGTTACCCTGCCCCTCTCACTCCCACGCTGCAGGTTCCGGTGTTGAGCCTTCACAGATGCTCTTCGCCACCAGCAGAGGATGCTGCACCATGTACAAAAGAGAAAAAAGAAAAGGGGGGCCAGCACAAGAAACTACAGGAGTGATGGACATAAATGATAGGTATGAGATACTTATAATAAATAAAAATGGAAATGGAATAAAGGTGCTACAGCGGCAGAAGGAACTGGCTCTGTGTAAATGTTGCTAATCACTGCAAGGGGGCCCGGTGCCAGATCATCATCCCTTCAACCTCCAGCTTGTCAGTGGGTATGAGGTGTTTCTACTGAAATGCTGTGTTTGGCTTTCGCTAAACATGGTTCCAGACACTGAGACCAAACATCTAACATGCACAGAAAGGCCTGTAAGTTCTTACAAGAACACATTTGTTTTCTTTTTTGTCTTTATCTTTCATAACTGTCTTGAATCTTTTCCACTCGTGAATCATCTTTCTCCCCATCATTAAGAGGATATTAAGGAAAAGGAAGCATCATATCATCTTTAATCAGTCCTTGTGTGTGTATGTGGACTTCATCAACTTGCTTTGTGCTGAAGAGGTTGTGGCTCCATCATATTCATCATGAGATCAAACCGTTATGAGAGGCTCTATGCAGGGAGGTTGTGTGAGTCACCATATACTGATTATGGTTAAAGAGATGAAACCCTGTCTGTTAGTGTAGAGGACAAAGCTTAAAAGCCACTTACCAAACATCTGACTCAGAAAACACTGTTAGTTTGAGTATAAAACTCTTAAATTGAACTGTCAGTGTGTACAACCCCTCAGAAATCTTCTATTGTTAAGGATTCAAAGGGCCTGTCCAGGAAGAATAATTATACCTCCTCAATGTTACTTTATGTATTCTGAAATCATCCCCATTTATGCAGTTTTTCATTTCTGATTTGTAATGTGAGTTGTCTGTTTGAGAGGTTTAGCCACAAATAACTAATTTGATTTGTCGTTACACATGTCAGGCTGTAAAAATTATTATTCTACAAACAGCCATCATTTATTAATCATAGAAATTCACTGCTTATCATAATAATGACACCGGTGGAGAAAGTGGTCCGAGGAGCAGCACTGTTTCTTGTTTTAAAAAAGACCTGCAAGAGAGGAAATGATCGGCGTGATGTAGAAGCCACTGCAGTAGACTGATGACCTGTCAGGTGTATTTTAAGACTAAAAGAGAACTCTTTGTTTTCCAAGAGAAGTCTGGGGGTAAATCTAGGCATCAGGCAGACGTCTAGTCTGTCAACCGCTGGAGAAGCCAGGACTTTGCCTTGGTCTGTTTCAGGTTGACCAGCTTATGTATTGGAGATTGTAAAATGATTCATTTATTTTTTCAGTGGTCATCCTTGCACTATTACTGTGGAGTCTTAATTATATCCCTTCTGGCATAAAGTATTTTTGAATGAAATAGGGCTTGGTCACCAAGGTGCATTCTGGGACGTGGCGGCCGTGTTGGATGCGTCGTGAGTGTAAATAAACAGCAGGGTTGTAGCACCAAGTGAACAGACGGAACACAAAAAAAAGATGTTAAAATGCCGGAAAGGAACTGGAATTTACCGGGACACCTTAAACAAGGAAGCCAGGGAGCGGTATATGGAGAAAATAAGGATTATTAACGGTTTGGATCCATATGAAATCCCTACTAGTAAGGACTTAGTGCCACAGTTCTGCAGAACCACCGTCTCCGGCTACCTTGTTTAGGAGTGTTTGGCAGCTGCTTTGGTAAATGTTTGACTCGCCATGTGTTGCAATAAATTAGTATAATAGTACAACATACAGTACATGTTTTGTATTACTCTTACTTTTTTCTTTTCTTTTTTAGACCGCTATTATGCTGAAGAGGCTCCGAGGCGTGAGCAATATTTTTGTTTTCCTCGTGAGATTATTTTTTTCCTCTGCAGCTACAAATAGAGTTAATATTTTTTCCTCAACAAACTAGTTTTATCTGAAGATTGGGGTTAATTGCACCGCAGAGAGCTGGCCAGCAACTGCGTTTAGCTGGCGAAGTGGGGAATAAAACCCGTGGGAATGATCCGACCCCGGTCTGTGTGAGTGTTTGTGGTTTACTGTGGAAGGTTATGTTTGGTTGTTACAGCCGCGATCCAACCGAGCCGACGACTCTTTCACTCTTTTACTCTGTTATCTCAGATACTCGGCCTCCGTGGTTCTACCTCCAAGCAGGAAAGCGGTGAAAAGTTGAACCATTAGCAATATTTTCCCCACGTCTGTTATGTGTGGAGCTGCTGCAGCCACAACACAGCAACGGGTTACCATGGTTACAGAATAACGGAAAGTAACGATTACAAGTAAGACACAACGAAGAGGGAGCACGTCTGTACACAGTGCTCAGTGGTCCGAAGAGCAGCTCAGATAGCTTCCAACAGGGCAGCTCCGCCAGGTGATGACATCAAGACGACCAAGCCCTATTGAAACCGATAACAGTGATTTTAGCATGTAAAGCTGGCAGCTACATTATCATGAGGAGGTAACTTTGCTGCTTGGAGCTGAAATTGGGTTTAATTTAGGGCCAAATGGGGCAAATCTTCTCATTGTTTTCTTCTTTGTTTGTTTGGTGTACTGTAAACTATATCCAGATTTGCGTTGTGGGCTCCAGTGGGGAGGTTTGGCCCCACATGTGCTTTAACCAGCATTGAATTTGTCTCCTGTCACCAGTTTACTCTCTTCAAGCATACCTTCATGGATAGTCGGAAACATCGTTTTTCTTGTTTTCCTACAGCAGAATCACAGGTTTGAGTTGTGTGTGTAGTCCAGGTAAATGCCAGCAGACACAACATAAGGACTAATACCAACACAGTCAAGTGGAGAACATCAGTGTCAGGAAACAGCATTTCACTCGTCTTAATTAGCTTAAAGTGTTATTGACTTCAGCTGATTTTGATTCATTTTATATTTTATACTCTTGATTACAATCTAAAAAAGCCTGAAAACAGTTTGATATGTGTAATCAGTCTTACTCAAAAATGACCCAGATATAGTCCTAATGATGCACTCCAAGGTGGTTCATGCATGATCTGACTAATCTGATTCTCCACTGTTTTCACGTCAAGTCTGAGCTAAATCTGACATAGAAAAAGGAAAACATGGCAAATGGAGTGCATTTATCCAGCACTGTCAGTCTTGTGGAAGTGAGTTTTTGAGTCATGATCAGAGTAAAACCATTCTGTTGTGGTGTCTGAATTATGTAGATATTTCAGAACATCCATCCATCCATCCATCGTCCGCCGCTTTATCCGTTCCGGGGTCGCAGGGGCAGCAGCCTGAGCAGGGATGCCCAGACTTCCTTCACCCCAGACACTTCCTCCAGCTCCTCCGGGGGGAGTCCGAGGCGTTCCCAGGCCAGCCGAGAGACATAGTCTCTCCAGCGTGTCCTGGGTCTGCCCCGGGGTCTCCTCCCGGTGGGACATGCCTGGAACACCTCCCTAGGGATCGTCCAGGAGGCATCCGGTACAGATGCCCAAGCCACCTCAGCTGACTCCTCTCAATGTGAAGGAGCAGCGGCTCGACTCCGAGCTCCTCCCGGGTGACCGAACTCCTCACCCTATCTCTAAGGGAGCGTCCAGCCACCCTGCGGAGGAAACTTATCTCGGCCGCTTGTATCTGCGATCTTGTCCTTTCGGTCACTACCCAAAGTTCATGACCATAGGTGAGGGTAGGTGCGTAGATTGACCGGTAAATCAGGAGCTTCGCCTTTCGACTCAGCTCCCTCTTCACCACGACGGTGCGGTACATCGACCGCATAACTGCGGACGCTGCACCGATCCGTCTGTCAATCTCCCGCTCCATCGTTCCCTCACTCGTTAACAAGATCCCGAGATACTTGAACTCCCTCCACCTGGGGCAGGACTTCCCCACCCACCCGGAGAAGGCACGCCACCCTTTCCCGGTGAAGAACCATGGCCTCGGTCTTGGAGGTGCTGATTCTCATCCCTGCCGCGTCGCACTCGGCCGCAAACCGCCCCAGCGCATGCTGAAGGTCCCGGTCTGATGAAGCCAACAGGACAACATCATCTGCAAAAAGCAGAGATGAAATCCTGAGGTTCCCAAACCGGAACCCGTCGGGCCCCTGGCTGCGCCTAGAAATCCTGTCCATAAAAATTATGAACAGGACCGGTGACAAAGGGCAGCCCTGCCGGAGTCCAACATGCACCGGGAACAAGTGTGACTTACTGCCGGCAATGCGAACCAGACTCCTACTCCGATCATACAGAGACTGGACAGCCCTTAATAGAGGGCCCCGGACTCCATACTCACCGAGCACCCCCCACAGAATGGCACGAGGGACACGGTCAAATGCCTTCTCCGGATCCACAAAGCACATGTGGACAGGTTGGGCAAATTCCCATGAACCCTCGAGCACCCTGCGGAGGGTATAGAGCTGGTCCAGTGTTCCACGACCGGGACGAAAACCGCATTGTTCCTCCTGAATCTGAGGTTCAACTATCGGCCGTAATCTCCTCTCCAGTACCCTGGAGTAGACTTTCCCGGGGAGGCTGAGAAGTGTGATCCCCCTATAGTTGGAACACACTCTCCGGTCCCCCTTTTTAAACAGAGGGACCACCACCCCGGTTTGCCACTCCAGCGGTACTGTCCCCTTACTCCATGCAATGTCGCAGAGGCGTGTCAACCAAGACAGCCCTACGACATCCAGAGACTTGAGGTACTCAGGGCGAATCTCATCCACCCCCGGTGCCCTGCCACTGAGGAGCTTACGAACTACCTCAGTGACCTCGGCTTGGGTGATGGATGAGCACGCCCCAGAGTCCCCACTCTCTGCTTACTCAGTGGAAGGCATGTCAGTCGGGTTGAGGAGATCCTCGAAATATTCCTTCCACCGTCCGACGATGTCCCCAGTCGAGGTCAACAGCTCCCCACCCACACCGTAAACGGTGCCGGCAGAGTACTGCTTCACCCTTCTGAAGCGCCGAACGGTCCTCCAGAATTTCCTCAAGGCCGACCGAAAGTCTTCCTCCATGGCCTCCACGAACTCCTCCCAGACCCGGGTTTTTGCCTCCAGGACCGCCCGAGCCGCGGCTCGCTTGGCCTGCCGGTACCCATCTACTGCGTCAGGAGTCCCACCGGCCAACATATCCCGGTAGGACTCCTTATTCAGTCTGACGGCATCCTGTACTTCCGGTGTCCACCATCGGGTTCTAGGATTGCCGCCACGACAGGCACCGGAGACCTTGCGACCACAACTTCGAGCCGCCGCGTCGACAATGGAGGCAGAGAACATGGTCCACTCGGACTCAATGTCCCCCGCCTCCCCCGGGATCTGAGAGAAGCTCTCCCGGAGGTGGGAGTTGAAGACGTCCCTGACAGAGGGCTCGGCCAGACGTTCCCAACAGACCCTCACAATCCGTTTGGGTCTGCCCGGTCTGTCCAACCTCCTCCCCTGCCAGCGCATCCAACTCACCACCAGGTGGTGATCAGTTGACAGCTCAGCCCCTCTCTTCATCTGAGTGTCCAAGACATGCGGCCGAAGGCCAGATGAAGCGACAACAAAGTCGATCATTGACCTCCGGCCTAGGGTGTCCTGGTGCCACGTGCACTGATGGACACCCTTATGCTTGACCATGGTGTTCGTTATGGACAAACTGTGACTAGCACAGAAGTCCAACAACAAAACACCACTCGGGTTCAGATCGGGGAGGCCGTTCCTCCCAATCACGCCTCTCCAGGTATCACTGTCATTGCCCACGTGAGCGTTGAAGTCCCCCAGTAGAACAATGGAGTCCCCAGTTGGAGCACTATCAAGTACTCCTCCCAGGGACTCCAAGAAGGCCGGGTACTCCGCACTGCTGTTCGGCCCGTAGGCACAAACAACAGTGAGAGACCTTTCCTCGACCCAAAGGCGCAGGGAAGCGACCCTCTCGTTCACCGGGGTGAACTCCAACACATGTCGGCTGAGCTGGGGGGCTATTAACAAGGCCACACCAGCCCGCCGCCTCTCACCCTGGGTAACTCCAGAGTAGTGGAGGGTCCAGCCCCTTTCAAGGAGCTGGGTTCCAGAGCCCAAGCTATGTGTGGAGGTGAGCCCGACTATCTCTAGCCGGTATCTCTCAACCTCCCACACAAGCTCCGGCTCCTTCCCCCCCAGCGAGGTGACATTCCATGTCCCCACTGTGAGGATTTTAGTCCAGGGATTGGGTCGTCGAGGCACCCCGCCACGACTGCTACCCAGATCACAAGGCACCGGCCTGCCATGGTCCTTCCTGCGGGTGGTGGGCCTACGGGACGGCGGACCCGCGTCGCCGTTTCGGGCTGAGCCCGGCCGGGTCCCACGGGCAAAGACCCGGCCACCAGGCGCTCGCCAGCGAGCCCCAACCCCAGGCCTGGCTCCAGGGCGGGGCCCCGGTAACGCCGATCCGGGCGACGTAGCGGTCCTCTGATTTCTCCTCTTCATGACAGGCTTTGTGAACCGCTCTTAGTCTGGCCCGTCACCCAGGCCCTGTTTGCCATGGGAGACCCTACCAGGGGCGTAAGTGCCCCCGACAACATAGCTCCTAGGATCACTTGGGCACACAAACCCCTCCACCACAGTAAGGTGGCGGTTCAAGGAGGGGATTTTTCAGAACACCAAATACCAAAAGTCACAAGGCTAGACTCTTCCTGAAAAGCTGCTCTGTCTGGGACAGAGAATGCAGTGTTGCGTCGGGGCTGAACCTTCTCCTGGTCGTTGGAAGTCGTCTGAGCTTCTGCTGCTGGGGTGATGACCAGGAAGGAAGGGAGAAAATAAGGAAGGGAGGAAAGAAGGAAGGGAGGAAAGAAGAAAGGAAGGAAGGAAGGGAAGAAAGGAAGGAAGGAAGGAAGGAAGGAAGGAAGGAAGGAAGGAAGGAAGGAAGGAAGGAAGGAAGGAAGGAAGGAAGGAAGGAAGGAAGGAAGGAAGGAAGGAAGGAAGGAAAGAAGGGAGAAAAGAGGAAGGGAAGAAGGGAGGAGAGAGCAGGAGGAAAGAAGGAAGGAAGGGAAAAAAGAAGTAAGGAAGGAAGGAAGGAAGGAAGGAAGGAAGGAAGGAAGGAAGGAAGGAAGGAAGGAAGGAAGGAAGGAAGGAAGGAAGGAAGGAAGGAAGGAAAGGAGAATTAGGTCATTTCGACCCATAGACAGTACAAGGGATAAAAGAAACAACATGTTGCCTCAGACTCTGTCCAAATTAAAAAAAATTGCCACAACAATTTGGTGTCACGAACAGGATCCCACGAGTGGAACTTGGTCTGATACGACCCTGGTGATCTGGCCGTCCTGAGGACAAATGACATCAGTCCTACCGGGATTGACCAGGGCACACCACTCCGACGTGGGAACACCACTGGGATCCTCGGACCTCTCCTTAGACCTACTCAGTTAGAGGCAACACGGGGAGCTCCTTTTAATCAGGACTATCTTGGGGACTGGTCTGAATATTAGGGTGAATGTGCAGACTTAAACAACTCCAGGAAATAAAATACGGTCTGAAGGACTGAATATGGGTAACAGATCTGTTCGGCAGACAGTCCTTAAGATACTCCAATTTGTAAAGATATGTCAAAGAAGTACGGGCCCAAGGGTTTTGGAAAGTGTGAATGATTGGTCTAAAGAATGAAGAATGTGGACTTTGAGAGGGTGGGAGTCATAGTAGGACTCAGATCAAGAAAGTAAAAGTATGTATTGAGAAGGGATGAGATTGAGAAGGAATGGGATGATTTGAGGAACATTTAAAAGAAAATTAGGTCTGATATTCGTAAAATATAATGGTGCCTGGCCTAGGTGCCTAGCAAGTGCCTGTGAACTTAGGTAAAATAAGCTGAAGCTAAGAAAAAAAAATCTGAAATTTAAGAGGAGATTGGGATCTGAGTGGAGATTTGGCTAGACCTACTGACGGCCATCAACCCCCCTCCTTCTAACAGTGGTCCCTCTGTTGTGCCACACAGGGGCGCTGTTTCGGTTATCAAGAGAGTTATTAATAATTGTCCTTCGACGATTATTAATAATTAATGAAGTACATTATTTATCAAAAACTCGGATACATTCTGATACCTAAACTACACAGAAAAACAACTAATGACAAAAAAGGGGACATTAAATCATGTAATGCAAATCTTCCGATCATCCGCACGCGCACGCGCGTGTGTGTGTGTGTGTGTGTGTGTGTGTGTGTGTGTGTGTGTGTGTGTGTGTGTGTGCGCAGGTGCGTGTGTCTCAGACAATACCTTAAAAGTCAGACAGTCAGACCTCCTTGTTTCACATTTGAACAAATTATTAGAACTTCTCAAAGTGCCAAGTTTGGGCATTGCAAAAAGGCATTAACACTTCCATTCAACGGCACACTGACCGAACGGCACCCACAACAAGTGGATTCAGCAAGCATAGTTGTACAGTGTAGTTGTGCAAAAAAACAAACAAAACATAAAATAAATAATGCCCTCTAGGTAAATCTGAAACAAAATATTGTTCAAATAAAAAAAGAAAATAACCTCTTAAAGCGACACTACGTAACTTTTCCACCTTAATATCATATTTCATCATCATTGTGATGGTACATCAACTTCCAACAGGTTTAATGAACCTCTGTCATGGTCTGAGGGGTCTGTATCACCTTCACTGGCATTCTGTAACTTTGAGGAGCATGGTAGGAACCCTTCCACACTAAAAAACTACAAATCTTTACGGCTTTGACTGCTTTACGGCATATGTCACTTCCCCCTCCTTCCCGATTCATAGTCGAGATGAAAATGGGCGGGGCTTGGAGCGCAGGGCTCAGGAAAAGCTGGTAACTCGTTGCTGTGTTGTGGCTGCAGCAGTTCCACATAACAGACGTGGGGAAAAGATCAATAATGGTTTAACTTTTCACCGCTTTCCTGCTCGGAGGCAGAACCACGCAGGCCAAGTATCTGATATAACAAAGTAAAAGAGTAAAAGAGTGGTCGGCTCGGTTGGATCGCGGCTGTAACGAGTCCGACCAAACATAACGTTCCTCAGTAAACAAACAAACACGCACACAGACCGGGTCGGATCAAAACACGGGTTTATTAAACCACAAACAAACACTCACAGACCGGGGTCGAATCATTCAAACAGGTTTTATTCCCCACTTCTCCAGCTAAACGCAGTTGTTGGCCAGTTCTCTGCGGTGCGATTAATTTTGTTGAGGAAAAAATATTAACTATTTGATTTGTAGCTGCAGAGGAAAAAAATTATCTCACAAGGAAAAAAAAATATTGCTCACGCCTCGGAGCCTCTTCAAAGCAGTCAAAAAAAAAGAAAAGAAAAGTAAGAGTAATACAAAACATGTACTGTATGTTGTACTATTATACTAATTTATTGAAACACATGGCGAGTCAAACATTTACCAAAGCAGCTGCCAAACACTCCTAAACAAGGTAGCCGGAGACGGTGGTTGTGCAGAACTGCTGCAGTAAATCCTTTCTAAAGAGTGCAGCTCCGACGAGGAGCTCCATTCTTTAGTAGGGATTTCATATGGATCCAGACCGTTAATAATCATTATTTTCTCCATATACCGCTCCCTGGCTTCCTTGTTTAAGGTATCCCAGTAAATTCCAGTTCCTTTCCAGCAGTTTAACATCTTTTTTTTTGCGTTCCGTCTGTTCACTTGGTGAAACAGAAAAGCGTCCCGTCTTCTCTCAAAACAAATGCAGCGACGGGACAGGAGTTTCCCGGCAGTACGCGCTGGTGCTCATGGGAAACGTAGTGTTCTTTCTGGTAAAACAATACCGCTTTTGTCCAAAAGATGCCGCCAAACTCAGAAAAGCTGAAAGTTACGTTGTGCTGCTTTAAGGTTTCGAAAGTGCTTTTCAAACATTTTTGCCACAATCAGCCTCTTTGGTTTAAGAAATGCAAATATTTTAAAAGCTCATTTAAGATAAATCTGGACTTCTGTACTGAATAATTTTTGAAAATCAACAGATATATATTTTCAAGCCAATTGCTCAATCACTGGAGCATCTTAATGTTCAGTGCTTGGACTTTTGGGGAAAGCTTGGCTGTGTCCAGTTTCATCCAGATTTTCTGAAACACTTCAAATGTGCACTTGAGGTCCTCAGGGTAGCTTAAGTTAAGTGCATAAATCAGTCCTAAAAGCATCACACATCCAAAGGTGACACTTTTTAGGTTTTGCAGAACTTCCACGCCTTCAAGTACGATGCCAACATCTGCAAAAGGCTCGTCTCCAGGGCAGGCACGCTCCACCCATCGTTGTCCGTTCAACCTGCGGCTCAGCCTCTAAATTCACCGTCCTGGAGGAGGAACAGACAACAGTGAGCTGTGTCCCAATGCCGGGCACATTGGGATGTTCAGAATGTTTTAAGGAACACTGTTCTGCAAACTCTGACGTTACAGATATGTAGAATCATTCAAGTGCAAATAAATTCAAAAGTCAGCTGTTAATTACTTTGGTAAATTATGAAACAGGAAGACTATAATCTGAATTAAAATAAGGCAAGGGCAATTTTAGATTTTTGAACTGACACAACAAAGCTTACAAGTAAATCTGAAATCAGCATAATGTTTTGAGTGTTTCATGATTCTGATTCATTTTCAAAACATTGTACTGCAAACTGTTTCATACTTTACCAGTGTCATTTACAGCTGACACGTTTTTCATTTGGCACAACCATGCTCCACACTGATAGTTGCATTAGTTTAATCTTTCAGTGCACACTAACCACAAATGGGCAAAGCAAGACTGTGATCCCTATGCGACAAATAACATAACTATCAATGCAAATACATCCATAACACATTTACAATAATAAGAGAGTAGGCTGACATACACTTACCACGTATTCTTTGACGAGTGTCCCCATATCCTCATTAAGGTAGACACTTAGGGCCTGATTTACTAAAGGTTTGTGTGCGTAAAAACGTGTGCAAACTTGACAGCACCCGCAAACCAATGTGCAAGCTGATCTACTAACAGCGTGCAAAGACGACTGCGTCTCTGAAATGCGCAAAATTGCACACGCAATTCAGTTAGTACTTTTGCCCTGATGAATAATCAATACGGGGCGTACCCGGCAGAAATCCTAAATACTGGGAGGGGAAGATGCAAATTGCTCCTTTTACCAAGCGCAATGAGATTTACCAAGCCTTAAAGTAATTGTGTGTATTGTGATTGCGTCTGTATTTAATACGTTCGAAAGGAAGGTGCTAATCTGCTGCTGCCGTTATTGTGGCAAGGAGGCGACATCCAAAATCAAAGAATACACAGAGAGAGAGTCTTTATTCTGCTGCATGCTATTTTAAAAATGGTTGCACAAGTTTTATTAAAGGCCACTTTTTCTTTAGTTCTTCGCCTTAAATCTTGCCACCTTCTTTTAATGTGCCCCCCTCCACTCGCCCACAAGCAGGCCAAGCCTTTGTGCCAAAACTTTGTATTTTATTGATTATCTATCTTATTGAACGTGAAATCATCCTTCGTAAATTACATTTAATTAAAACCTGTGCTTATTAATCACAAAACACAGGTTAAACATCATGACCAAATCCGCTCTGACCCGCTGTGTCAGGATCAGCGCAGACAGACTGCAGCTTCGCCTGAATTATGGTTCTGCGTTAAATCGACGGCGTAGCCGACGGCGTAGGGTCGCGGTGCGGTGTGCGTCGCCGTGTGCGTCGCCGCGTACCCTACGCCGTCGGTTCTGCGTTGGTGTGACGCGGAACCATAAATCAGCCTTTAGTGTGCGCTCTGTGCTGTTCTGAACACTTCTCTTCTTGCCATATGATGGTCCCGTCTGTCACACATTTACTGTCAGTGTTTGCTATATAATATATAATATTTGCAATATACTGTGGACATCTGAATAAAAACTTAACTCATAAATAGATGAATCAAAGCGCTCTCCAGCTCTGTGTCTGATTGTCTTTTTCTCCTCAGATCATGCCGAGCACCGCTGGGTCACGCAAACCCGACCAATTCAATATTAAAATCAAATTCAGTTCTGTGGCCCGTTTTTCTATTTCGTATTTTTGATCTGTGCCTAAAATTGAAATATGAAAAACCAGACGTTTTTCCGTTTTTTGTGTTACCAACTGCATTTATTCTATCGCAGGTTTTCTCCGATATTGCGTTTCTTTTGGTAATGTTTAAATTTCTTTGCTGTAGTTCATGAATGTGTTTATTTGCCTCTTCCACTAATATCTCTAACTCCAACTCGTCAAATTTCATTTTGCGCTTGTGACTTGTGACTGTGCATTCCATCCACTCTCCATGGCGCAGAGTTTGCGCTCGCAAACCTTAAGACACGCAACACCTCATTTAAATACTGCTGTTTGCACCTGTTATCAATTGCGCACGCAATCTTAGTTGATCACCCGCAAACCACACAACAACAGCACGCGCAAACTTTTTCAGTGCACACGCAATTTAGTACTCTTTATTAGGATCTTAGTAAATCGGGCCCTTTGACTCCTTCATGTTTATGTCTTCATTCTGAAACAAGCATACCAACAACATCCCAAAGAAAAGCACGTTAGTCAATGCACTGATTGGAAGCAATCGTATTAAGTTCCAATTTTCATGGGCATTGTCACCTATTGTGTTCTTACTTGAATAGCTGATGTGAGATCGATTTTTTGGTCACTCCACTTGTAAGGACATTTGAGGATTAGCCTGTTAAGACATTCAAGACTGAAATACTTCTTAGAAATCAGAATACTTAAACACAGTGCCAGTTCAGATGGGACAATACCCTCAAATAAATCATCCACTATATCTGGGGGATAGCCTGTGCTAACGTGAAAATGGTGAAGATGTTCAGTTAAAACACACGCTCTCTTCACTCCGAAGCGATTTGTTTTAGTTTCCTGTGCAGACTTCACATGTGCTTCATGTATTTCTTTGGTTCAAAGCAAAAAATCACCTGACTGAACATCCTTTGATTGAATATCTTCTTTCTGAGTAGTACAAAAGCGACAAATATAATGCCCAGGGAAGCTCTCGACAAAACCAGCCAATCCGTGGGCTCCCAAATTGGCAGGTACAACACTATGGACTGTTCCTTTGACACATTTTCCAAGTTTTGAGATGAACACACCATGCTTTTCTAAAGTGGCTCGAATATTTTACCACAGTCAAATACTTTTACATCGTCAGTCTTGCACAAAACTGTCAAATAAATTGAAGAGAGTGCTGATTGAGAGCCTGGTGGCAAGTTATTCAGAATCCAGTATACACTACACAATTTGTGCTTTTTTCATAATGTGCCCAGGGGATTACAAAGTTCAAAGTCATCAATATATAAGGTTAAACACATTTTAAACTCATCACCTGACAGGAAAGTGTTTTCCTTGAAGTACACACCATCTCTTATAGAGCGATTGTGCTGGTTCTCAAACTGCTCGGTATTATTTCCCTTTGTTCTCTGGCTATTGATAACAATATTTAACACAACAGTAGAACCAAGTAACTGCTGCAAAGACAGCAATAATGGGATATATTGAAAGGTCCTGGGGCCTCATTTAAAATGGACTGCGTAGGATTCATACTAAAAGTGCACGTACACTCAAAAGCCGAAAATGCCGGGCGCAAAAAAAATCCGGATCAATAAAACCATGTGCACGCAGATTTGCACGCAACGTTCCTTTATGAATCACAGTCCAGCTGGAAGGCTGCGCAATTGAATCCGCCTCATACCCCGCCCTCTACACGCCCATAAATGCATATGGATGAGCCTACTGAGCATGCGCAGTGGCTTCCTGCAGCCTGTTTGGCGTCAGAATGAATGAGAGGATGTCCAGCACGTGACACTGACTTTCACGGAGACCTAGATGTTGTAGATGATGTGGAGGACAGGAAAACCACATTATTTGGTGGTCACAGTAAAAGTTAGAATAAGTATATAAATAGTATACAATAAAATAAAGTGAGTGAGTGGCACGCCGTTGCTGCGCTAAACGCCGTGAGTTCCCCGGCGCAACAGGGGGACACACGTGCCCCCATCTTTTCAAAATCCTGTTTTTTTCCCCCTTACTTTTTACAGTTTAAAAACTAACGGTAGGCTCAGCCTTAAATTGCAAATTATCAAGACACTGTATGAAAGCGATACGAAAACGGCCCCGCAGCCCCGCTTCACCCCCCGCTCCCCCTCCTCCTCCCCCGTCTCCCCTCAGAGCTGCTCAGGGCTGATTTATGGTTCTGCGTTACACCAACGCAGAGCCTACGGCGTAGCTGCGCATCGCCGCGTACCCTACGCCGTAGGCTCTGCGTCGTTTTAACGCGGGACCCTAATTTAGGCACCATACACCCGCACGTAAAGGTTTCACGCGCGCGTAAAACTCATATATATGAAAAAAAATCTGAGTCCCTTTAGGGGCTCCGTGGGGCTCCCTAAACGCAGCCCCTCATTTGTTCTGTCCTAAAGCGGTGGGTGTGAGGAGGTTCCCCGCGTGTCACCGCGGCTGCAGCTCCAGCAGCTCCAGCAGCACCAGCAGCACCAGAGTCCTGACTGACTGAGCTTCACACACAGAGGGACACGATCAGCGCTATTTTATTTTATTATTTTATTATTTTAAGTCTGGTATATATGTTGTGATATGTGATGACATTATTAAGAGTATGACATGAATCTGGCTTCATTTCACCACCTCAAACCCTGCGTCGCCAGTTCCCCGTGTCTTAAGTAAATTCTTATAAATGTATATAATCTATTGCTTTCTCGTGGTTGCAAGGTTTTTTCAGATCTCGTCAGAATAATGTAAAACTGGAACGTTTTAATAACGTGAAATGGTTACATTTTTGGTTGCTGGGATTATATACATTTACTGAGTGAATATTATGAAAGTGAAATATGTATTGCTAGAAATGTAATCAAAACGCATTTCTATGCAGAAACTAACTCAAAATATTGTTTTTTTTTCACAGCGTGTCCAGCAACCAAAAATGTAACCATTTCACGTTATTAAAACGTTCCAGTTTTACATTATTCTGACGAGATCTGAAAAAAACGTTGCAACCACGAGCAAGCAAGAGATTATCTACATTTATATATTGCTAGAAATGTAATCAAAACGCATTTCTATGCAGAAACTAACTCAAAATATAGATTTTTTTCACTCAAAAATGAAAAATGTCCACCGTGTTTGTTGGTATCACGGCCAGAATCTTAAAAGTCACGTGACTTGGACGCAAAACGAATAGGCAGAAAAATTTAACAGTTATACATTTCAAGCGCTAGAAAAATGTAACAGTTATACATTTCAAGGGCTAATATTGTAACCCCACTACGTTTTTGCACTTTGGACCAACGTAGCCAGGGTACGTTTTTATGTGAGACTGGGTTGAGTACACAGAGGTCCGACGTGAGGATTATGATCGTATAGTGTGAGCAGACGGAGCATCAGAGCATCGGGTCGTACAGCGTGAGACCATAAATCGTGGGCTGTGAACTTTTGAACTCCGCGATCTAGTCGTGCAGTGTGAGATGGGGCTGAATCAAACCATTTAAAATATCGCACAGTGTATGCCCAGCTTTAGATGTAGATTTATATGAGTAAAGTATTCCTTCTCAGTTGAAAGTTCCTCACAACCACACGTCTGACATGAGAATGTAGTTGACTGAACATGTGCTGTTTCTAGCTTCCTGTGTGTCTGATGTGTGTGACTCAAAAGGTTCTTCCAACTTGTGAATGTACATGGACAATCTGTATATACACATGGATACTGACATTTGTGGACATAATGGATATGTTTCAGCCTAAAATGTTTTAGCCACTCATACCTGGTAGATAATGAAATGTTACACACTTGGTTACACCATGTTACTACATGGCCACATTCACATATGGTATCTGTGAACAAAGAAAAACAACAATGTATCAGTTATGGGGTTATTCACAAGTGCTGTCTTTCAGCTGGATAGTTAAACATAAAAAAACAGCTTTTTTTTTTGAAAAACGCAAATATGATTTACAGTACACTACCTGTAAAACCATATCAAAGATATAGAACAAACACTGCAAAAATGTTTTGAACTATGCATTAGTCATGCTATCCTTATGCTTTTTATGTTGATTCATCTGAACTTCAAAATTAGTTTCATTGTTCATCATCTGATATATTGAATTTTCTGTGTATTATAAATTAGTGTCTTAATATTTGAATTTGACATACTTACAAGATCTAAAATTTGCCCTGACCTACAGCTTGAGGTGAAAAAAGATGGTTCAATGAATTAGATAGCTGTAAAAGAAAAATGGTTAGAAGTAAAGTTAGAAACAAAATGCATTTAACATCTAATTCTTTAATTCTGTGAAAATATTTTGCTTATGAAATCACAAAGCCAGTATCATTTTTTACATAATTCTTTTAATAGTACTGAGTCATCCTTCAGAGCAAAATTGTGTCCATTATATAGGCTACAAACTGCACTAGCTATGCTTTTGATCAAGTTTCAAATTTAAATCAAATGTATAGTTGACAGAAATTTAGCCACTCCATTCAACCTCTGAACAGAAAAAGTCTGCACCACTCTTTTAGTGTAATTAACATTTGTAAACTATTAGACATTTAGTTTTTTACTACAGTTGCCCATATTTTTATTGCATAATTAAAAACTATCTATTAACTACGGACGAGTATTAGGGCCATGCAGGAGAAAAAATATTTGTGAGGGAAAGGTTTTTTTTTATTGTGCACTTCAAGAAAAAAGTCGTAATGTAGAGAATAAGGTTAAAATACAATTTCGAGAAAAAAGTAGTAATATCAACATTAATGTTGAAATACAATTTCAAGATTAAAGCTGCAAGCAGCAATGAACGGGCCCTCACACCCTTGTGCACGTTCAGGCTGCAGTGGAAGCTTGTATGACTTGATGTAGATTCTTCAGGCCTGCACATTTAGCGGATGACACCACCCACAACTCTCTATATCAAACCATTCAAAAGTTATGGTAGAAAGTAGGAACTATCAGCTATCGACTAATCAGATGAAGGGGCGGGGCTAATTTGCAGCAATTGTGTTCAAGGACTCAAAACCGACTTCCTGTTGGGTTTCGGCCATGGCGCCAAGAGACTTTTCTTTAAGTTGCGACATGATACAGGTGTGTACCGATTTTCGTGCATGTACGTTAAACCGTATCGTGGGGCTTGAGGCACAAAGTTTTCTAGAGGGCGCTGTTGAGCCATTTTGCCACGCCCATTAATGCAAACCATTAAATATCAAATTTTTCGCCAGGCCTGTCTTCAGTGCAAAATTTGGTGACTTTTGGGGCACGTTTAGGTGGGCAAAAAGGCCCTCATTTTATCGGAAAAATAAAGAAAAATTCCTACAGATACACTGTAAGTGCTCGGGCCCGAATTAAAGCTGCAAGCAGCGATGAACGGGCCCTCGCACCCTTGTGCACGTTCAGGCTGCAGTGGAAACGCTTGTATGACCTACATGTAAGATTCTTCAGGCCTGGACATTTAGCAGATGACACCAGCAAGAGTAAGAGACCCTTTTTCTCAAAGGAGCAACTGCATCTAAAGCTGAGTGCAGCAAATCTGCAGTGTTACTAACAAGGATATCAACATGTGCACAGGTAGAACCTTGGTCACCGGCCTCTGTTTCACAATGTTTCACTGTGGTACCTCCTATTTTGCGCTTGAATGTCAACAATGTTCAATTCAAACGTTATTAAATAGTGGTCAGATAGGAGGGAGTTTGCAGTCTACACTAACAGATTATAGGGTTCGACACCGTAGGGGAGGACGTGATCAAGGGTATGGTTAAAACAGTGCATCTGTTTGTTTACTTTTTGTGAGATGCCATTGTTTCTAAAAGAAAATTAAAAGCTAACTTAAGATTATTGCAACATCGATATGAATGTTAAAGTAATTCACTATAATGATTTCGGGTGGAATGAATGCCGTCTCTTCTAATCAGACCAGGCTTTCCCCAAAACGTCTTCCAATTGTCAATAAAGGCCACGTTGTTTTCTGAACGCCACCGAGACAACCAGTGACACGTGGTTAAACATATCATCACTGGTCAGATAGAGATTAATAGATTGATTAATGTCAAATACCTTTAAAGGGCTAACATTATGAGGGAATCCATGTCAGCACAACCTCTAACAATAGGAACTACAACATTTCAGGAAATTTTGATATGGGCATGCCCTACTGTCCATTCGTCCCCTCTTGCTGCTTTGGTTTGGGGCTGTAGTGGTTGTGTTTAAGGTTGTTTTGGTTGTTCTGGCCATGTTTGGGGTTATTAATAATGGCCAATAAACCAAACCAAGGCCTGGATGCACGTTTCGTCCGGGCCACATTTACGGATTATTTATTCATATTCTCCCCCATAAAAATGCATAGGTTTTGTTGCCATGGTAACAAGCCCCTTGGGATAGAATGGGACAATTTGGCTTCAATATCTCAAAAGTTGTAAACAACAGCCTAATGAAAACTCAGTATGTTGTAGTCCACATCGCCCTAAGACTTTTAATGTTGGATCGATGTCTCTGCGATATCGTGTTGCCGCGCAACAAGCGTCCAAATTTCCGTTAGCTTGAAAATTAGAATAGTTCACTATCTAAAAAAAGCATAATAGCTAGCATGATGAGACTAAAATATGTTGCAGTACAACGCGTCCCGGGTTTGTCAATGTTGTAATGATGTCTGTGCGATAAAACGTTGCCTAGCAACAAGCGTCCAAAATAAAATGGACATTTTTTTTAAATATAAAGTTAAATATCGCAAAAAACTGAATAATTAGCATGATGAGGTTGTACGGTCCTTTAGAGCCAATCGGGCAGAGTGTTTGTAAATTTGAACGATGTCTCTACGATAAAGTTCGGCCGAGCAATAAGCGTGCAAATTTTCGCCTTTTTTTTTTGCTTTTTGGCATCTAGCGTTGCCACGGTAACACTTTTGACAGAGAAAAGTAATGCCCATCCAGGCACGATGGAGACGCATCCAACGATGTATGCCATGCATGGGTGCATGTTGCGGTTCGGGACGCATTAACAGCGTTCAGAATAAGAAGAAGAAAAGGGAAACCTTTTCTAGATACTATTATATCGCCTTCATTTTCATGTGTTTCCTCGTTTTTTCGGGCGTGTTTTATTTTTTGTGGATTTTGTTTTTTCCACATCAGAGCGGGGTCAAGCTGTACACCCGCTTGTGCGCAGTGGGACTTTTGCGACTTTAGCTTTTTAGCAAAATGCTAGCAACATTGCCCCCTGGGCCATCCTGGACGATTGCAATATGGCCTATCACTACTTGGCATGCCCATAATAATATAATTGATCCCTTTAAATACATCAAATCAGTTTTTCTGATGTCATATTAAACCACATGTTAATCACAAACTTTCATCACACAAAATAAAAGCACACAGCACAGTTCTGGTCTGGTAGAATTACATTTTTGAGCTTGGTCAAAAAGTCATATTGAAAAGAAAAAGGCAGTTTTCTTCAGGTCTCAGGTTGTACAATAAAAATCCTCTGGTCCTTAAGAGGTTTCAGATTCAGTATATCACCACAGATGAACAACAACTGATGACATTTAACACAATGTCATTATTTATTGATCAAATTAAGGCGAAATGCAGGTATAGTGTATGAACATTATTATTGGCTCAACAGAAAGCGGATAAGTGGGATCCACAGCTCTCATTCGCTAAAGGCAGGAATTAGTTTTCCTGTCGGAAGTGAGGTGCTGCCTCAAGCAGAGTTTTAGTGTAGGAGTGGAGGAGAAATGCCCCAGGAGATCTACAGGTGGATCAATGCAGCCTCTGCAGTGATGTGGATTCTGTACTGCTCTGTTGTGGAGAAGCAGTTTGAAATACTTTGTGTTGAATTGTGCTATAAAAATAAACTTGCCTTGCCTTGAAGCGACAAAGGACAAGACTCTCTTTATCAGTTCAAATCGAGGATACAAGCGACTAAAATATGTTTTCTCTGCAGGTTGGCTAGACTCTCCTTTGGTGATGGGACAGAGAAGCCAGTTGAGGTTTTTTGAGCATCTGGTTCTGATGCCTGCTAAACGTCTCTCAAAGGAAATACTTTTCAAGTGGAACGACACCTTGGGTCAGACTCAGGACATGCTGGTGAGATTATATGTCTTGGCTGACTTGGGAACCCCCTGGTGTACCCAGAGATGAGTAGGCATGGGAATCGAGAACCGGTTCTTGTTGAGAACCGGTTCCCAGTGTTTCAATTCCTTGGAATCGTTTGCCTTTTTCGCAAACGATTCCCTTATCGATTCCAGTGGGCGCGAATGACGTCACCAAGCACGTTGTGCAACGTGCGCATTCGCGCCCAGCAGGAAGACACGGGGACAAAGCGGCATAACCGCTCGAAAGTTTGGTTACATTTTACCAAAAAGGATGACAACAGGGCGACAATACTTGCAATGTGGACATTTCAACAAAGGGGGGAAACTGTTAGGACTCGGCCAGCTGATGCGCTGGGAGCGCGGAGTCAGCCGGCGTGTGGTAAGGCTGATTTATGGTTCCGCGTTACACCAACGCAGAACCTACGCCGTATGGTGTGTGTCACCTCGTACCCTACGCCGTAGGCTCTGCGTCGATTTAACGCAGAACCATAATTCATGCTTAAGAAGAGCTGCGCGCTCGGCCACGAGGACGTGCCAGGCGCTCCGGCGGACAGTTCTCCTGACACAGCTGCAGCTCGTCAGCTCATCTATGGAGAAGTTAAAGAGCTTCTACCGCTAGATTCTCCTTTCATCAAGGCAGGGAAGAGTATCAGGCCAGAATAGATGAATGTCACCAGCAGGGACTAAGTTTGTGGTGTTGAACATGTTACTGGACATTCTTGTGTAATTGCCACAAAATAATTTGTTGTATTTAGTTAATTTCTACAGAAGAATATTTATTTTATTATTATTATTTTATGATTTAGTGGGGACCCCCTGGCACCATGGAGGAGCCCAAGGCTGGGGGCGTCTTAAGACCTCACTTATATTTTTTTGTTCAAAGATATAAAACAAAGTTGATACTAAAATAGTTTTTTCTCCTTTTTTCCAAATGAGAATCGATAAGAGAATCGAAAAAGAATCGAATCGTTAAGCAGAATCGGAAATGGAATCGGAATCGGAAAAATCTTATCAATTCCCATCCCTAGAGATGAGGGGGCTGGGGAGACGACGGTCCCGTCTCTGACTGCTGCCTCCACCTGAATCTGGATAAGAGGAAGTTAATGGTTGGATGGAAAATGTGGATTCTGTTTTCTTTTCTGGTTTTTTTCTCAATATTTTGGTTTCTTTCTTTTTTAAATTTTAGAACAAGCAATACCTTTATACATTTTCTGTAGATTTTCTATAAACTGTCAGTTGCATATCTGACCACCTTTTTTTTCCTGCCCTCGTCTTGTTTTTTTGTCTCTTTCCCTTCTCTCTTCCTTTTTCTTTTCTCTTGCTTTCATTTGCATGTACTGCCTCCCCATAGACTCCCCTCATACCCACAGTTATCTCTGACTCCACTCACAAGTGTCACAACTTCTGTTTTATGATTCAATTTGTTCTGACCTGAACGAGGGGCGTGGACACCATCATTATCTCGTTACATCAGAGGAACGGACGAGCAGAATAGACACTCCATATCGTGACGGTAATCATCCCCATGCCTCCCAGCACAGAGAAGAGCACACACCAGATCAGGGTAATGGAGTGGAAGGCTGATTGAGATTTCAGTAAATTAATTAGGTCCCAGTGGAGGGCTGGGTGATGGAGGTGATTTAGATTGCCAGCTCTGAGAGAGACAGATGGGTGTAGGCTGGAAGTATGTTGGAAGAAAGAAGCAGATGGAGAACCAAAGAGAAAACGGTTTACTTGAGGTTACTGCTTACGAAACAATACATGACGTAAAAGTCATGCCAACATGTTGTGAATTTTATTTGAAATGATTTAGATTAAAAAAAACAGATGCAATCAAGAGAAAAACACGAGCGTGAGATTAAATTACATTAGATATCCACATTTAACAGCAATAATGTGACTCATTACGTGTCTGAATTTGTGAGAGTCTCACATGGTTGTGGAGGAATTTTGCTCTGTTGCTTTACAATGTTGCTTCACTTTCATGGAGGTTTTGGACATTTACTTATGCAAAGATCTCCAGAAGTTACATTAAAAGGTTGTTTTTTTTAACGTTAAAATATCAATTTCAGTTTATTATTATTTTGGGTTTATTATTTTTGGGAAGCATTGTCCAGCACGAGTGGTCTCTTGTCCCTGTTGTCAGCAAAAACCACCCATGGAACATTTTTTACTCCTGTTCCAGTTCCCGCTCGGAGCAATTGCGTACCACTTTACGGTACCATGTAACTTAACAACAACAGTGAAGCAAGATCACTGAGCTAAAGAGACACCGGAGGAGATGGAGAGACTCAATAGAGTGATGCAGGAGGAGAGAATTAGATCATAACTGAACAAGGTAAATCTTAGACTGTAAGTTGCTTTAAGGTCCAAACCACAGCAATACAGTCATGTGGATGTATAAACTCTGATGAGGTCATACAAAAACTTTGATTCTTTTCCAGCCATTTGAATGCATATTTACTGCTGCATTTTATCTTAGCAGAATATTAAAATTGTTCAATTTAACGTAAACTGAAAATCAATAAATTGTCTGGTGTGATAGACCAGGGGCCTCATGTACCAAACGTGCGGCGCACAAAAAACGTGTGCACGCAACTTCCTATGCTCATGGTCGGATGTTCAAAAAGTGATTTGAATGTGGAAAGTTGCGGTTCTTCAAGCACAAATCATGTCTGGCGTACGCACTTTTCTGAGGTTCTGTCCGTTGGCGACACTCACTGGTGATGCAGTGAAGTGCAGAATATGAGGAAACATGACGTCAACAATTAGTTCACGACCACGTGAAGGACATGACAGTCCCCACATCACCAGATAAGTTACACAAGAGTGGAGCTGGACCTGGACCTGGACCTGGACCTGGACCTGGACCTGGACCAGGACCTGGACCTGGACCAGGAGCTGCAACAATCTCACAATCAACCACATGATCTGAACAAACAACTAAAGGAGCTCAACGATGGAACCAGCCAATCCTGATGGAGCTTTGGCTCCGTTAGAGGAACCTGCTGATGATCAGATCACACCGACCTGCTGGTCCAGGACTAAGACTGGACCATCAGCTGGTTTAGTCTGGACCTGCTGGTCCAGGACTAAGACTGGACCATCAGCTGGTTTAGTCTGGACCT
Organism: Cololabis saira; assembly: GCF_033807715.1. Taxonomy (NCBI): domain Eukaryota; kingdom Metazoa; phylum Chordata; class Actinopteri; order Beloniformes; family Belonidae; genus Cololabis; species Cololabis saira. The sequence continues at coordinate 47,853,401 of NC_084593.1, read as the reverse complement.
GCTGGTCCAGGACTAAGACTGGACCATCAGCTGGTTTAGGTACCAAGAGGATCTTCTGGATCTCTGTCCTGAACTGGACCAGCTGGACCGGCATGAGTTGTCTTTCTGCAGCGGTGGAATGAGATGGTGATGCTTCATGTTTTAAATATAAGTTCATGTTGTTCACATCGTAGTGGTGATCGGGGACATCCACAATGTGTAGGACTCAATAAACCTGTTGGCCCACAGTCCTATGTGATTATGAACTTTGTGATTATGTGAAATTTGACTTTAAATCCCAGTTCTGAAGCCTCAGTCTGAGACCAGCTCGCCTGCTTTGGGGGAATAAAGGAAAAGACTCCAAAGCCCAGCGGGTTTGTAGTCCAGGAGGGCTGAAGAACAGGCCTGAGGCGGCGCTTTACAGTCAGGACATGTGAACTGTCCGCGGGCGCTGGTGACGTCAGCGCATCCCTGGTGGATAAAAGACAGTGGCTCCCCGAAAACCTTCTCTTTTCCTTCCGGCTCTCTTTTCCTAGAGGTCTTCTTCATTGGCTCCAGAGCCGGGGGAAAGGGCCGCTGTGGACCAGGATCAGCTGCGGAGCGTGAGATCAGCTGTTACCACGGAGCCTCCGTTTCTCCCTTTCTGACTTTCTCTCCCGCTTCGAGTTTTCTCTTTGTACAAGGAACCGTTGCGTTTTGTGAGGACGACCGATCAGCGTGTCCAGCATCAGACGCATCAGACGCAGAGCTTCCAGCCAGCTGGGTCCGTGACGCCCACGCACTCATCAGCGATAAGACGGGAGACCTGCCACGTTCTGACAAAGTGAACAGGGACCCGCGTGCACGAGACGTGACCGGCTCTGAGACCAGCGAGGGATCGCCCGGCTGCTGCACGCTGCTTTATCTCCTTTAGTTTCAGAGCCAGGAAGGAGAGGGGAACCGGGGCCACCCTTACCGGACCCCCAGCAGGAAGGAGAGGGGAACCGGGGCCACCCATACCGGACCCCCAGCAGGAAGGAGAGGGGAACCGGGGCCACCCATACCGGACCCCCAGCAGGAAGGAGAGGGGAACCGGGGCCACCCATACCGGACCCCCAGCGGGAGCGTGGATCAGCCTCGTGGACCGGAACTGAACCGAGAACTCTGGGTCCCTCAGGACGCCTGCCGATACCTCCAGAACCAGGAGACGTGAGAGGCTGTGTCTGGGCAGAGCTGGTTAAAACGGTTAACGTTGATTTTGTTTTGTATATTACTGTGTAACGCGCCGACGGTTTCATACGGACCGACGGCTGCTGCGTCTGTGAAGTGATTCCTCACAGCTGCCGGCGTGATTACCGCCACTGTTTTGTTTATTCTCGCTATTTTTGTTAGGCTCGCGTGGCGCTGTTTCGCCATTTACTTGTGGTCTAAGTAATGACGTGACGTTGTTCTGAGACCCACACACACACACACACACACACACACACACACACACACACACACTCTTTACAGTTAACATGATGAGGAATGGGAGTAAAGAACTGTTAGTGTGAAGACGAGGTGACCCGTTCCCTCTTCAGGAACTAAAGGCTGATTTATGGTTCTGCGTTTCACCAACGCAGAGCCTACGGCGTAAGGTACGCGTCAATTTAGCGCAGAACCGTAAATCAGGCTTAAGATCCCAGGGAGCCGTGTACACCGTGTCATAACTGCATGCGAGTCCGACTATCGCGTTGACCTGCGTGACAGTTGGACCAATACAAAAAAAATAAAGCAATGGAATTGATTTTGTTGCTGAAGATCACTCGCATCGCATGGGAGGCACTTTAATAGCGTCCCATGCTGCTCTTCTGCCCAGAGTGATGCTTTGTGCCTCATTATCATAGCTCCGCCCCCTCACAATCCAGCAGCCAATCAGTGCAGAGCCTCATTATCATAGCCCCGCCCCCTCGGAATCCACCAGCCAATCAGCACAGAGCCTCATTATCAAAGCCCCGCCCCCTCACAATCCCTCATAGAAAATAAGGTTAGAAACGGTAAAAATAGAGACATGGCCCACAAGCTGAATTTCTGATTTATGTAGAAAAAACAAGCTTTAGATTGTTAAGACATTCAAGACCTGTTTAAAATATACATTAATGCCATAATATGTCTCCTTTAATAGCACATGTCATGACAGCTTCTCAAAAGCCAAAGACAGTGTTGCACCAGACTTATCTTTCCATTTAAGTCCGCTATCATGGTGAAAGTTTTTTGAATTATACCTTTACCTGATCAAACGTAGTTCTTATGCCTGGTGGGAGTTTTGGAATGCGGATGAAATTGGAAAAGGAGTGTTGCTTCCAAACAAAGGATGTGTTTTGTGAACACCTCTTCATGTCTGTTCACTCTGAAATGTTCACTCTGTTGTTGCCTGTTTGCCCTCTTCCTAGTAAAACAAGACATCCATTATTTGGAGCCATTAATCACCTCATACCTCCTACGAAACACACATTCACCCAGTGGTGTTCAGTGGATGACTCAGTCTGAAAGAATGAAGTGAAACATAATGTGGAACGTTGTAGAGGAGCCATATGGGACGTCATTTAGCAGCTTAGCATGTCCATGATGTTACGGAAATGCTTTTCTTCATTGTAAGGGAGATTAAAGACTTATTTCTGAGAGTTTTATGGCTTTAAGAAAGTATTGCTCATCTATCATGAATATTCATTTTGAAAGATCAGAGAAAATGCCATGTGTGCATTCTGTTTAAGGTTGATTTTTCTGTTTTATTCATAAAAAGCATTTAATAGGAAGAAATCCTCAGTTTTTAAAAAAAGTACAGAACAAAAAATCCTTAAACAGACTCTGTAATAAGCATCTAATATTTAAAAAGCTCCTGCTGACAAGAGTAATTTCATCACAGTACGTTGAAAGTGCAGAGTTTTGCAGAAAGCAGGAAGTGCTGGTCTGGATTCAGAGCTCCGACGTGGACACCTGACCTGCTGAAGATGAACAGTCTACTGAAGCATTTACTCACATACAACTATACACATGTAAACTGTGTTGAATGTTCATATCACAGCTACGTCCAGTACTCGGGTTGTTAAAACAATCAGGGGGGTGGTGGATTTTATCATATGGGGACAGATAATTTGTGCTGATTACAAATAATATAATATATTACAAATAATAGCAGTGACCAAAACAGCTGCAGAAATACTGCAGGAATGACATAGCAGCAGTTAAATGCAGCCTTCTGTAAGCTTTAAATATCCACTGGGCTTACATCAAATACATCAAAACACAACAATAAAAAACACTTTTCTGAACTTATCAATATGACTCTGTCCTTCACAGGATAAGTAACATGGATCACTGCAAAAACTCACAATCTTAACAAGAATATTTGTCTTATTTCTAGTTAAAATGTCTCATTTTAGTAAAAAAAATCTCATAAAAATCTCATTACACTTAAAACAAGACTCATCAGTGGAAAAAAACAACAATTTTCACCTGTTTCAAGTAGATTTTCACTTAAAATAAGCAGAAAAATCTCCCAGTGGAACAAGATTTTTTTGCTTGTAATGAGAAGATAAATCTTTTTCTACTTATTTCAAGTGAAAATTTACTTGAAACAGGTGAAAATTGTCAAATAAGTTATTTTTCTGGTGTTATTTTTCTGGTGATGACTCTAAATGTTGAAATAGCAGTAAAACCACATTCATTGATGAAATGACATAAGGGATGGAAAGGAGGGATGACAGTTTTACAGGGGGGTGATTTGGACCGTTTTTATTTCAGGGGGGATGATTTGGACCGTTTTTATTTCAGGGGGGATGATTTGGACCGTTTTTATTTCAGGGGGGGATGCCATCCCCCCTCATCCCCCCTCAACTCCAGTACTGGCTACATCCAGCATATAGTTTTTAAACTATACATTATATTTGACTTCCTGTAAATGTGGAAGTTTACATCCCTGATTGACTGTGGTCTTAGACAGCTTTGACAGAAGCTCCTGGTGCGCTGACTGACATCATCTGAGTTAAATGAAGACATGCCCTCAAATACTAGGGCGTTGCTGGATAATATCATGGAAAATCAGAGGGAAATCCACCAAGATATTGGGAAAAGACTGGTGGAGTTTGGTGTGTGAGTGGACAGTGACGGAGTCTCCATCACAAACCCTGGACTAAACCCTGGACTTCAGTCCTACAGAACATTCGTGGGTGGTGCTGAAAAGGCGTAAGAGAACAAGAAGACCCATAGACTGGACTGAGATCCTGCAGTTCTTTCAGTTCAATTCAATTTTCAATACAATTTTATTTGTATAGCGTCTAATTCAATTCAATTCAATTCATTTATTAAGGACTGCACAACAAGTCGCAGAATTAGCTTTGGGCACAGCATAGTGCCAGCACATAGTCCTGTGTGGCAACAGACATCAGTTATACATTTAACATACATGAGCAGACATCGACATTAAAGCAGACATTTACATACAGACTATAGTCACAAATGGAGTATGGAGATGAGTGGAGTTCAGCAGCCTGATGGCAGTGGGAAAAAAGCTGTTTTTGAACCGGGTTGTTTTTATTGAAATGGACCTAAAGCGTCTGCCAGAGGGCAACAGTTGAAACAGGTGGTTAGAATCAGAGATTATTTGATGTGCTCTTGTTATTGTGCGTTTATGGTAAAGTGAATCAAGTGATGGGAGGGGGGTGTTTGTAATTAGAGATGCTTTTTTTATGATACGTTGGAGTTTGCTGCGTGAGTGGGTGTCCAGACTGCCGTACCAGACTGAGATGGAAGCTGTGAGGATGCTTTCTACGATGGCTGTGTAGAACTGGAGGAGGCGATTGCGTTAACGGCAGGCCAGCATGCAGCTCGTGAAGCTCCGGCCTGCAAACATGCACAAAAGAGAAAAAAGGGGGGCCAGCACAAGAAACTACAGGAGCGATGGACAAAAATGATAGCTATGAGATATTTATAATAAATAAAAATGCAAATGGAGAAGAGAGGAAGGGAAGAGGAGAGAAAAAAGAGTTCAGTTCACACCTCACAGATGAAGACAGAGTGATGTGGTTTGTTCAGTTCATAAACACACTTTATATCAAACATCTGGAGGTGATTTGGTTGTTAAACATCCAAACCCAGCTGTGCTCGGGGCCAAACACAAACCCTGCAGATGGATCTGAGTGCTGAGCCCCAAAACATCTCATGTTCCAGCAGACAGAGCAGTTTGAGCATGATTGAACTGGCTGAGGTTTTACCAGAACTCTGGCTGCACTTGAGATATGTAAAACATGTTTAACAGCTTGTTTTGAAGGAGAGCATGGTTAAGTCTCCTGGAAACAGAGGTTTGTGTGAAACGCTCAAGCTCTTCCTTTGAACCGTTCCTCCGTTCCTTATTGATTTGATGTCTGTGAACATTTAAGTCCAGGAGCAGAATCACACAGATGTTTTATTGCTTCTTCATAAGGCTTTGGAATTAAGTACATTTTAATCACAATTTAAATTTTGGCTCCCAACATTCACAAAAAGTATTTGCATATAAACGATCATTTAGTGTCTTGACTCCCCTGGTTCAAAAGTGAGGGGGTAATGGCTTTATTAAAGTATATCCAGTCATGCTGGTGTTTGTGTGCAGCTTGAGCAGCCTTTGCTCTGCTGGATTCATTTGCTTATAGTTTTATTTTGTCCACAACTTAGGCTTTCAGTGGAAACGTCTACATTTTTATCTTTTGAGTTCAACAGACATAAGATGCTTCAAAGGTTAATAGTCATTCCAAATAATGGTGATTTTAATGTTCAATGCCTCAAAATAATCATCAATCAGATTATTTTCACTAGAATTGAGCAGTCCCACTTCTTAGTTCAGTTATTCCGTTATGGTTTTTGTGGCACAGTCACTTGTGTGTGTTAATTCTTATTAAATTGATCATTTATCTCCATCCATACTCCTTCCATACCAAATTGCTGGGAGTTGTCATAGATGACAAACTTTCATGGAAAACACATAAATAAATAAAATGGTTAATAAAATGGGAAGTGGCATCTCTGTCATTAGAAGATGCAGGGCATATTTGTCACCGTAATCAACTAAATGAATAATACAAGCTTTAATGTAGTGTAATCCTGACTGCTGCCCAGTGGTCTGGTCAGACGCCACAGCAGACATGATCAAGACAATACACTTCAAATAGTACAAAATAGAGCAGCTGCATTGTCCTGGGTGGTGATTTCAGAACAAATGTATTTCAAATGCATAGAAATGTCAGCTGGTTAATGGTAAGGGAAAGATTACTTTATTCGTTATTCATATTTATTAGAAATGTATCCATTTCCAAAACGCAGCGAGTTCTACACAGAAAACTATGTTACAGTTCAGAAAAACAGCTATAGCACGAGACAAGCTGCCAGAAACAAACTATAGTAAGAGAACGGTGACGTACAGAGCTGTGTATGAATGGAACTTACTTCCCAAACACTTTAAGCAAACTATTAACATAAAAGAATTCAAATTATTAGTAAAGAAACATCTCTTAAATAAATACATATAAAACTTATTTAATTATTATTAAATGGCTATTGTTTTACTAAAAATGGTCATTGGTTCAAGTTACGATTAGTGATTATAACTTAAACGCATTGTCGATGACTATACATTGTTTGAATTGGTTGATGCTATTTAAAGAAGATATGATTTTGTATTGTAATGCATTATATGTAAATGTTTCGGAATGACTGTAACCTTAATGTGAGTGTCAAAAGGAGCACTGGTCTTATTTGACAGAAATCTAAAGTAAATTTTGTAGTAGAATTTCCTTTTTTTTGCTTTTTTCTTTTCTATTTTTCTTTCATTTTTCTTTACTACCTCTTTAGGTTTGCTTTTAATTTTGTATCTGTATATTAAAGGGAAAGTTCAGTTTTTTACAACCTGGACCTTATTTCTGGCATTTTTTATGGTCGTATACTCACCCAGAAAAGTTTGGTGTCATTTGGAGTCCTTGGGAAGATATTAGGAGTTTTTTGCGAGCCTCTTCTCCATATAACGGTAGTGAACGGGGCACAGCGGGACACAGACGATGCAGCGTCTAAATAACACATGATTGCCGCGAAACTCTTTTCATTTCTTTTATGAATCACTAGATCTGCTTCCAGGACCTGTTGTCTACATCCGGGGCTGTGTGTGTAACAAATAAATCAGTTTGTAAACAAGACCTCTGACCTCATGACGTCATCTCTGTGCGCGCATCCCGGACAGGTACAGCTAGACTTTGCTAACGTAAACTCTGGCTCAAAACGGTAAGGACGTCCATCATATTCAAAGTCGTCGTCCACAACCTCAGAATTTGACAAATATTCAGACATGTTTCAAATAACTAACAGTAAACTAACAGTAGAACTCCAGCTGTACACAGAGCTGTGTCTGGGATGCGCGCACAGAGATGACGTCATGAGTTCAGAGGTCTTGTTTACAAACTGATTTATTTGTTACACACACAGCCCCGGATGTAGACAACAGGTCCTGGAAGCAGATCTAGTGATTCATAAAAGAAATGAACGAGTTTCGCAGCAATAATGTGTTATTTAGACGATGCATCGTCTGTGTCCCGCTGTGCCCCGTTCACTACCGTTATATGGAGAAGCGGCTCGCACAAAACCCCCTAATATCTTCCCAAGGACTCCAAATGACACCAAACTTGCCTGGGTGAGTATACGACCATAAAAAATGCCAAAAATAAGGTCCAGGTTGTAAAAAAACGAACTTTCCCTTTAAGTGTCGGACCCCAGGAAGAATAGCTGCAGTTTTGCTGCAGCTAATGGGGATCCAAATAAAACTATAACTATAAAACTATCCAAATATTGATTTGCTCAGTACAACAACAGATTTTAAAGAGGCTAATTTTACCTTCCAGAAGGCACTTTTGATTGAAAATGTGATGCTCTTAGTGTACGTTTCTTCATTAATTTGACATTTCGACTTCAGCATCAAGCCTTTTTTCTCAGCCTCCAGAAAAGCTCCAGTTGAAGACGAGTGTCGACGTCAGCAGATTCACGATGCTGCTTGTTGTTTTCATGAAGGTCAGAGGTAAAATGTAAGCAGGTCCAGAGACGTCTCATCAAGTCATTAGTCATTTAAAAATCGTTGTGTCGTTTCTAATGAGCTGCTTCTGCAAAAACTGCAATACTTTGTATCCCATATCCAATATCTTCAACACTGTCTTTTAAAAATCAATAAAAGGTCATTATGTGTATTTCTTAATGTTTCTTAATGTCTCCATACCAACAAATAAGATGTGTTAGGGTGGAAAAACGTCCTTTCCATGCCATCTTCCAACTTTTCATGTCATCCATTTTTCTTTGGTTTATTTTGTTATTGATCAGAAGAGTTCCATATTTCATGTCAAATATAATACCCATGTCTGAATAATTATTCCTCATCTCTCAAATGCATTAAGTGTATCTGCAATCTTCATTTTGTATCATAGTTGTGCTTGGTGGACCACGTGTTCATCACTTGGACTTGTCTGTGAAGGAGCTTACGATTCTGTAAGGCAAGGCAAGTTTATCTGTACAGCACAATTCAACACAAGGTCATTCAAAGTGCTTTACATCAACATTAAAAGCGGCAAGACACAATTAAACAGTAAATAACAAATAAAATGATAAAATAAAAAGCACAAGTTGTTCAAAAGTAAGGGCAGTAGAGTGCAGCAGGTACATCTCATTCTTACAATGGCAAGAATTACATTACTATACAGTCAAAACGTACAAAGACCGGGTTAAATACAGAATTACAAAGTAATCTGTGCCGATTCGTACAGTGAATCAAACCAATTTGACAATTCTACATCACAATGCCTGCATTCAGGGCTGATCCATAACTTTGTGCTTTTTTCAAAAATCAAAAGTATTTAATTTAGAGTACGCTTAAATAACAACTGAAATTAAATAAAATGATAAGAAATGAGGTAAATTAATAAAAAGCACAAGTTGTTAAAACAAGGGCAGTAGAGTACAGCAGGTAAGTATTTAATTGCCTGTTTGCAGGCCGGAGCTACGGGAGCTGCGTACTGGCCTGCGCCCTGCACATAAACACAACAAAAAGCACATATAAACAACAGCATAACGCACACAGTGCGCCGGTGTGCGACAGAACACCGGCAGTGCAACAGCTGAGAATAAACCCACACAGCGCACAGATTGAAATTTGGTGGCACGGCAGCACACCACAAATAAAAACATCATAAACACGCATAAACACAAACAAACTAGTGATAGACTATCACTATAACAAATATTAATAATAATGGGTCATTACTTACAATTACAGTTTGACTTTCCGGGCCTTCCGCTGGGCAAAGTCATTAATTAATTCCTGACAACAGTTCAACTCTCAAGCCTGAATTATGGTTCTGCGTTAAATCGGCGCCGTAGGGTACGGCGTAGGGTACGCGGCGACGCGCGCCGTACGGTGTGCGTCGCGCGTACCCTACGCCGTAATCTGCGTTGGTGTAACGCGGAACCATAAATCAGCCTTAACTTCTTTCCTCTCCTCACTCGCCAACTCTTCCTCTACGCAAATATGGGTTACACATGCGCACTACAGCTGCATCATCCGAGATCATCTATAAATTAAAAATTTTATTTAAACTAGATATATCTTTATAACCAGCCCATAACATTGATGTAAACACAAAAAAAAACGTCCCCAGGTCCTGCGCGTGCGGGCCCTGGACACGTGCGGGCCCCTATGCAGTCGCATTGTCTGCATATATGGTAGTTTCGCCACTGTCCCCGACCCCCCAGTCTGGTCCTCGGCAGGAGGGTCCCCCCTTATGATCCAGGTCCTGGTCCAGGTTTCTACCCCCTTATGATCCAGGTCCTGGTCCAGGTTTCTACCCCCCTTATGATCCAGGTCCTGGTCCAGGTTTCTACCCCCTTATGATCCTGGTCCTGGTCCAGGTTTCTTCCTCCTAAAGGGGAGTTTTTCTTGCCACTGTTTGGCTTAAGGTTTTTCTCCCACTAGGGGAGTTTTTACCTGCCATTGTTTATGTAATAATTGCTCGGGGGTTTATGTTCTGGGTCTCTGGAAAGCGTCTAGAGACAACTTTTGTTGTATTAGACGCTATATAAATAAAATTGAATTGAATTGAATTTAAGAGTACGCTTCAATAAACAGTAATGTTTTTATCCTGATTTAAAGGATCTACAGTTGCAGCAGACCTCAGGTCTACAGGAAGTTTGTTCCACCGGTGAGGAGCAGAATAACTGAACGCTGCCTCACCTTGCTTGGTTCTGGTTCTGGAACCACAACAAACCAGATCCAGATGAAGCTCAGGGGTCTGGGAGCTTCATAGGAACTAACAGATCCAGATGAACCTCAGGGGTCTGGGAGCTTCATAGGAACTAACAGATCCAGATGAAGCTCAGGGGTCTGGGAGCTTCATAGGAACTAACAGATCCAGATGAACCTCAGGGGTCTGGGAGCTTCATAGGAACTAACAGATCCAGATGAAGCTCAGGGGTCTGGGAGCTTCATAGGAACTAACAGATCCAGATGAAGCTCAGGGGTCTGGGAGCTTCATAGGAACTAACAGATCCAGATGAAGCTCAGGGGTCTGGGAGCTTCATAGGAACTAACAGATCCAGATGAAGCTCAGGGGTCTGGGAGCTTCATAGGAACTAACAGATCCAGATGAACCTCAGGGGTCTGGGAGCTTTATAGGAACTAACAGATCCAGATGAACCTCAGGGGTCTGGGAGCTACAATAAACAATTCTGGTGAATTTTGATTGGATCGTTTCCTCCTTTAAATTTTTTAACACAGTCAGACTTTCTTTAAAAAGAACTCTGACAGATGCTGCAATTCTTATGAAAAAGCTGTTTTCTCTCTGCTTCCTGACACACTCGAGCCTTAAGCATCCGCAATCAATTCATCTACGACCAGAGCAATGACATCAGAAACTGGTGGTTGGAGCTTTGATTGTTTCCTTACTAAACTCATGAATGATGACAGCTGAGAAAGCTCCTACGCTGTGTGGAAATCATCAAGCTACAGGAACCTCTTTTAATCTGTACTTTCGTTTAAAAAAAGGAACAAAATCATCTGATCATAATGTGTTATAGTATTAGACAAAAATCCAACTTCACTTGAAAACATATCAAGTCTTTTTCATTATTTATAAAACTCATGTATTTAGGAATATATTTATATATTCAAGAATCAAAGCCAGAAATAGGAAAGAATTAGGTGGGCAATACTAAGTACAGTAATCCCTTGTTTTTCGCGGAGGTTACGTTCCAAAAAGAACCCGTGATAAGTGAAATCCACGAAGTTGCAACCTTTTTTTTTTTACAATTATTATACAAGGCTTCAAATTGCGGAGATCAGCCCCGCCCCACCGCAACTGGATTAATTGGATTTGAACGGGAGAAAATGAAAAAGGATTATGAAAAAAAATACAATAAATACAGTAGGACAGATTGTGATTGGCACGTATTCCCCTGCTCTTCTGAGCCGCTGCATCCCGACTCTGTAGCGTCTTTTTCTCCTAAAGCCGCGGTGCAGGTGTGTTTTTTCCAGAGAAGAACATAGTTATGGGTCGTTGTTGTCGCTCTTTTTTCTTCTGGGTAAAAAGATTCTTATGAACCAACACCATGGATTATATCTGAGACTGTAATGAACGATTCATCAAAGGCTCCCGTTCTTGAGCTGCTGCTGAAGCTCATTGGTCGTTCTCAGCTTGTTGCTAAGCAACCAACGCTATTGATACAGGAAGTGAAGGAGCGGGGAGACTGTTTAGCCAATCAGAATGCAGAACACAATGCACAATACAAATCTGTGAAGCAGCGAGAGGTGAAAGGTGAACGGGGTTACAGCCAGGGATTACTGTACCCTATAAACTCCTCCCTGGGCAGTGACGTCGGCCAAGCTGTAGATGTTCAGACGGATTCACCCATAGATGCATGTCCAGACACTGGAGCAGAAGACCGGGACAAACCCCCCGTGATGTCACCTACGGACAGTACTGGAGTTGTAAAAAAGAATCAGGGGGATGGTGGATTTTATCATATGGGGACAGATAATTTGTGCTGATTACAAATAATATAATATATTACAAATAATAGCAGTGACCAAAACAGCTGCAGAAATACTGCAGGAATGACATAGCAGCAGTTAAATGCAGCCTTCTGTAAGCTTTAAATATCCACTGGTCTTACATCAAATACATCAAAACACAACAATAAAAAACACTTTTCTGAACTTATCAATATGACTCTGTCCTTCACAGGATAAGTAACATGGATCACTGCAAAAACTCACAATCTTAACAAGAATATTTGTCTTATTTCTAGTTCAAATGTCTCATTTTAGTAAAAAGATCTCATTACACTTAAAACAAGACTCATCACTGGAAAAAACAACAATTTTCACCTGTTTCAAGTAGATTTTCACTTAAAATAAGTAGAAAAATCTGCCAGTGGAACAAGATTTTTTTTGCTTGTAATAAGAAGATAAATCTTGTCCCACTGACAGATTTTTCTACTTATTTCAAGTGAAAATTTACTTGAAACAGGTGAAAATGTTCAAATAAGTTATTTTTCTGGTGATGACTCTAAATGTTGAAATAGCAGTAAAACCACATTCATTGATGAAATGACATAAGGGATGGAAAGGAGGGATGGCAGTTTTACAGGGGGGATGATTTGGACCGTTTTTATTTCAGGGGGGGATGATTTGGACCGTTTTTATTTCAGGGGGGATGATTTGGACCGTTTTCATTTCAGGGGGGATGCCATCCCCCCTCATCCCCCCTCATCCCCCCTCAACTCCAGTACTGCTACAGAGGGGTATTCCAGGAAGCAGGTTCAACAAATTCCGAGTTTAAACCTGAACTCCGAGTTGACTTATCCTGAGAAAGGAAACTCGGAGTTTTGGGTTCCAGAACAGCGGATATGAGTTAGTTCAATCAACTCTGAGTTTGTTAAGCTCGAGTTAAAAAGCATCATCAGTAGAGCCCTGAAACAAGGATTCACCATGGCAACCGACGACAACAAAAGATCTGCATACTTTTTTTTTTTTTTTTTTTAACTTTATTTAACATTTCGATTTTCAAAATCCCTTTGAGGAAACATTTGTTTGCATCTGAAGATCCACATACTTCACGCCACTGGAGTTAGAAGTGTTAATACGTGCGTATGGCCAGTATGAGAGCATATTTAGGAAAAAAAACATGAAACACGAGGATAGAATTGGCGTGGGAGAAAGTTGCTGCAGTCCATGTGTAAGTTTGAATGCAGTATTCATTTAACATTTAAGCCAGGGTTCTCCAACTCCGGTCCTGGATCCACCTATCCAGCATGTTTTAGGTGTCTCCCTGCATGAGCACACCTGATTCTAATCAATGGTCGTCATTAACTTGTCATCAAGGTCTGCACAGTTCTGTTGCTGACACAGCTCCTTGTATCATGGTGTGCTGAAGCAGGGAAAGATCTAAAACATGCTGGATAGGTGCTCTCCAGGACCAGGGTTGGAGACCCCTGATTTAAGCACACTGTCTTATAATATTACAGATGAAAACAGTGGTGGAATGATATTGAATGAAATGTTATTGTCATTTAGATCAGGGGCAGCCGCCACACCTCAGCTTCAGGGGAAAATGTAAATGTTTTTTTTATTTTCTTTATGCATTTATGGAATTACTCTGTGTCTATTTGTATTGATTTATTCTAGTACTTAATACATATAAAATAAAAGAACAACATGATGGATTTCACTAGGTATTATCTTTCCCAACACTTGTACCCCCCTCATATGTTGAAATGTGATGTCCCAGCGTCCCTGACGACAGTGGTCGCTATCAATCTGGTTTTTAGCTCTGCAGTGTTACTAACTTACAAAAATGAAAACAAAGCAGACAACCACGCAATTTAAAAAAAAAAAGAAAGAAGGCAAGTGATGGTTCAATGTTTCCCCAGCAGCAGAAGATATTAACGAGGCTGTAGCCACTGATGGATTAATTATGCAAGTTCATTTTAAGGTAAGATATCAAATCACCCTACCCTCTTATACATCTGTTTAAGGGAAATATTTGACTTTTTTTTACTCTCTCTCTCTTTCTCTCTTCTGCTCCTCCCTCTCCTTTTTGCATTTGGACTTTAACTGTTTGAAGTTAAACTGGGATGTCCCAGTGATATTGTTGCACTGACATAGTGAATAAAATACGTTGCGTTTGTTAGATACGCTTTTTCTGCTCTCTCTGCCGGTTGCCCCATTGGCTGAATTGAGGCCACTGAGGGAGGAGACAGAGAGAAACTCAGGCTTTATTGAAGTAAACCTGCTAGCGAGCAGGTTAGGTTCACAGGGTCAGTTGCCATAGTAACTGACTCAGAGTTTGAGTTAAATCGCTTTCTGGAACTGAAAACTCCGGATTTCCCTCATCTCAGGCTTAACAAACTCAGGATTTTCACTAAACCCGCTTCCTGGAATACCCCTCTGGTCTCTGAAGAGTAATGTTTAAAAACTTTTATTTTGTTTGTATTGACAGCTGAATGTCAGCGTACCGGCAGGAGCTGACGCCACCCGACCCTGGATATCCAGAGCTGTGTAGAAAAGCCCGGAGGCCACCTAGGACACACACCCCTGAGACTCGTTAGCACAGCTCAGCTACCATAGCTCGGCTTAGCTAGTGCTTGTCGTGTTGATCTGCCCGGACGTGCGTCTGCGAGCGGGTGCTCGTGCATGTGTGTGCGCGGGTGCCCGTGCATGTGTGTGCGCGGGTGCTCGTGCATGTGTGTGCGCGGGTGCTCGTGCATGTGTGTGCGCGGGTGCTCGTGCATGTGTGTGCGCGGGTGCTCGTGCATGTGTGTGCGCGGGTGCTCGTGCATGTGTGTGCGCGGGTGCTCGTGCATGTGTGTGCGCGTGTCCGAGCTCAGCGCTGCAGCTCAGCCCACAGGTGAGTGCAGCAGGACTGAAAACAGCTGGAGCCAGAGACAATGAGATGACAGGAGTTGTTCATGGCGCTGACGGCAACAGAAAGGCAAAATCATACAGGAATCACTGGGATCACTGGAGAAAACGGGTGGGGAAGAGGAAAAAAGAGCAAAGAGGAACCGGTGAGCTCACGTTTCCTTTCTAAATAATCTCCGTCTCTACCTGCATAATATTGTCCAGTGCTCCAGCAAACAAACTCTCTCATGTGTTGCTTTATCATGTAAACATGTTACCTGCGTGAGGAGTTATATTATGGCTGCCAATGCGGTCTGCTTAATTATTTGTTTGTTTACTCTGCTGAAAGTAAGCGTTCATTTACTCATAAATTCATTCCTTTGTTTTGATTTGGCTTAGATAAAACGAACTCTGGTATTATGCATGTAAAAGGAATAAGATGATGATGAAATGAATATGAATGCTAAAATCATTTGAAATATTTGATTTCATTCAAATTAAGTGTGATTTAAATGTCATAAAATGTGTAAAATAATCTTGGTTAAAACACAAGGTAAAATGTTAACTTAAAAGCTTTTTGTTTGCACCTTTAGGCCTAAAGTTGTTTGTGCCTGTTGTGTATGCGCCTGCTTATTTACAGAATATCTGCCTTATGTTTAACATTAAGTAATGGATCATTAATATAGGCCATTTACATTTACGCCAAGTTTAATTTGATCATTTGCTTTAGATGTTTAAACTAAAATGCATGTTTAATATACAGTAGGCTATTTACCTTTGCCTAGTTAGATGTGGTTTTTGTTAAGTCTGAGTAATTTACATTGTGTATTTGATACTGCTTTAATTTGATTATCTTTTTTGTCCCTTTTTAAAGGTTTTTCACCTAACTAACAAACTGGTCAATAAAAAACTCAAGCGAGTGAAATCCTGAGTCTGGTCCAAATCCTTCCCTTTTCATGTGTGGGAACCCCATGATGTTGGAGATGCACTTGACACTGCTGGATAATGCTGGATAATGCTATCTTGCATTCATTGTGATCAAATCCCTCCAGACAGGACATGTGAAACTACTGCTGGAGCTGAAACCAGGCCTGCACCGGTTCTGACCCAGCACCCATGACACTCTCTAACTCCCTGATGTCCCTGGGGATCAGACCTGGATCCAGTCTTAGGTCCATCAGTCAGCCCAGGTAGAAGGTTCCTTATATCCAGTACTCGAGCTGTAAAAAACAATCAGGGGGGATGGTGGATTTTATCATATGGGGACAGATAATTTGTGCTGATTACAAATAATATAATTTATTACAAATAATAGCAGTGACCAAAACACCTGCAGAAATACTGCAGGAATGACATAGCAGCAGTTAAATGCAGCCTTCTGTAAGCTTTAAATATCCACTGGGCTTACATCAAATACATCAAAACACAACAATAAAAAACACTTTTCTGAACTTATCAATATGACTCTGTCCTTCACAGGATAAGTAAAATGGATCACTGCAAAAACTCACAATCTTAACAAGAATATTTGTCTTATTTCTAGTTAAAATGTCTCATTTTAGTAAAGAAAAAACTCATTACACTTAAAACAAGACTCATCACTGGAAAAACCTGTTTCAAGTAGATTTTCACTTAAAATAAGTAGAAAAATCTGCCAGTGGAACAAGATTTTTTGCTTGTAATAAGAAGATAAATCTTGTCCCACTGGCAGATTTTCCTACTTTTTTCAAGTGAAAATTTACTTGAAACAGGTGAAAATTGTCAAATAAGTTATTTTTTTGGTGTTATTTTTCTGGTGATGACTCTAAATGTTGAAATAGCAGTAAAACCACATTCATTGATGAAATGACATAAGGGATGGAAAGGGGGGATGGCAGTTTTACAGGGGGGATGATTTGGACCGTTTTTATTTCAGGGGGGATGATTTGGACCGTTTTTATTTCAGGGGGGATGCCATCCCCCCTCATCCCCCCTCAACTCCAGTACTGCTTATACTAATGTCCTGTGACCCTTCCAGGCCACACCAAAACAAGTGAATGAAAAAAATGAATAATAGTTACGCTCTGTTGCATCTTTATTCACAGCTCAGAAGTCAAGAAAGTGTTAAGAGGCTAAGTTCCCACATTAATCATGGACAGCTGTCTGTAAAAACATGAAAAAACACAAAAAACTAATTATGCATAGATTTGTTGTTTGATATGATTGAATGTTTTCTCTTGGAAACCCTTGCCAACAAGTTGCAGTTGTTCAGTCTTGTAACTGTTTTAGCTGTCAGGGACCTGAACATCTCAGCTGTCCAGTGGGCTCGGAGTCACAGCTCACCTGACCTTATCTTAGCTAAATCAGCTGGAATGGCCTCCTGGGAAAATTGTCAACTGTCTTGAGTGTTTTTTTCTTTCTGTTGAACAATAAAGTCCCACTTTCTCAACCTGGTCAATGTTCATTTAAGGACAGCAGCATTTGAAGTGGTCATTTTCTCCTGGGTTTCTGCTGCTTTCTTTACATTCAGATGAAGCAGTACCTTTTTAAAGGCTTTTGCAGTGAGAGCTTTTAATTACATTTTGTTCACTTTAAACAGCAGATCAGTGTAGTGCATGTTCCCGCCTTTTAATACGAGTCATTTTACTTCAGTCCAGCAAAAGTACCTGCTGACTCTTCATCTATCCATGCATCCATTCCTATCTCAGCTGACGCTTCATTATCGCTGCAATTATTCTCTGTCTGTTGTAGACACCCAATCCATTTAACATTGAGATAAGGTTAACCTCTGTTAAAGTAAAAAAGCTGTCATTAGCCCCTTTTATATTGGTGGATACCCCGTGTTTAACACCCAAATCTAGCGTGTCGCTAGTCCTTTTTGCATTAACTGACAGGGTGGCGTGGAGCGTGCTCTGCTAACCCTCATCACTTAATCACAGGTCAAATGTAAACAGAAGTGATGCAGGCTGACGGGTCGTGGTAGGGAACTGTTGATGCCTGCAAGCTCCTCATCCAGAGGCATGGACGTCATAAATCATCATATCACTTAACTGTAATCTGCAGCTGGCTACTACAATGACAGACTTTTGACTTTGGCTTTACAAGAAAAACGACAGTCTGGGGCCTCATTTATAAAGCTTACGTGCACACAAAACAGGGCTTGAAAGCTGCCCACGCCACCTCCTACGCAAAGGTTGGGATTTATAAAAAAAAAACGTAACGGGAAAATGTGCGTATCTTTACGCAAACCTAGCGCACGAACATTTTGAAGATATGGGAAACTGGCGACGCAGACGGTGAGGTGGTGAAATGAAGCCAGATTCATGTCATACTTTTAATGTCATCACATATCAGACTTATAGATCCATGTTCACCCAAGCCGGTGTTCTGCCGAGCTGTCCTACCTCGGCAGAAAATACTACCGTACCATCCCCATTTCTTTTATCTCATTTTTTTTTTTTCAAAGGCTTTTTCATGCAAATAGACGATTTAACAGCAGGAAGTCACAATGTGCTTCCACATAGATCTATGTGTACGACGCTATGGCGGAAGAAGAAAAACTCGTCAAATCACTCTTCCACATAGATATTGGCAGGTAGGATGATTTGAAAGATGAAAATACCCTGTCAGATGACGCTTCCACATAGACATCAACATTTATCTATGTGGAAGAGTGATTTGACGGGTTTTTTTCTTCCGCTGAAGCGTCGTACACATAGATCTATGTGGAAGCACATTCTGACTTCCTGCTGTTAAATCGTCTATTTGCATGAAAAAGCCTTTGAAAAAAAAAGAAACTGAGATAAAAGAAACAGGGATCGTACGGTAGTATTTTCTGCCGAGGTAGGACGCCTCGGCAGAACACCGGCTTGACACACGTCTCATTCGTCCTGACGCGCAGCAGAAACAGGCTGCAGGAAGCCGCTGCGTATGCTCAGCAGACTCATTTATATGCAAATACAGTCATCAAGTAGTTTGCATAGACCATTTATGGTATGAAGTGGGCGTGTAGAGGGCAGGACATGAAGCGAATTCACCTGTTTTTTTTTTTGCGCACGCTATTTTCGGCTTTTGGGTTTACGTGCACTTTTAGTATGAATCCTACACACTCTTTTATAAATGAGGCCCCTGGTCATTAACAAACTGAAGAGCCCCAGAAAGACATTGTTTGCAGTAAATTAACACAAAAGCAGGCATGGCAGAGGGAGACTGCTAGCCATAGTTGTGCTACACAATTTTGGGTAAGTTGCTACACAAATCCCGTAATTACTCAGCGTAGATCCACCACCCCCTCCATCTCCTGCATCATCCAGCTCCTCTGATGTTGGTGAAGCCAGCGAAGACAACCAGACAGTCAACGGGCTGTCATGTTACCTACTTCCACTTGATAACGCCTTCCCAGTTGTCTTCCATCCCCACAACTTGGCTTCAGTCACTGGAGAGTCGATAACACATGTTGCATTTCCCCTGACCACATGTTAACACACGTTCTTCATTCAGGGAAAAAAAAACAGACCAATTGTTTGGTTAATCTCACAAAGTTGACAAAGCTGACAAAGTCACGTGGTGACTGAGTCTCACGTGATTCAAAATGGTGGACAAGATTTTGTTTCATCCAGTGAAAACAAACTTGGAGGCTTTATGGCCAAGATAAGAGTGTGCGTGTGTGTGGGTGTTAGGAGAGGATGAGAGGAGAAAAGTAAAACCCAAGACACTAGAATAATTTTTCACTACCAGAAAACCAAGTTCTTCTGATGTTTCCCACACACCAATGTGATATGGAAATCTGGAAAGCGCCTAGAGACAACTTCTGTTGTAATAGACGCTATATAAATAAAATAGAAATGAATTAAAATTGAACTGTGATCTGTTCCCAGATCACATGAAATCAGGTCAAGTAAAGACAGAGCTAAATAACTGAAGTAACAGCAAGCCATAAAAATGCTGGCTGTGAGTCAAATGAGCACACCCGCGTGTGTGCTGTATGGCTCAGTGGGTTGAGCGGGTGCCATTCACAAAGGCTGTAGTCCTTGTGCAGGTGGTGCAGGTTCCAGTCCCAGCCTGTCGCTCATCATTGTGTGTCTGTCTCCCCCTTTTCCATTTTACCTACCTTCCCCATAAAAGACTACTAGTGCCACAAAAATATATTTTTTTTAAAAGACCACACCCCTAATTATACATGAATTCTTGGTGTTATGTAATTTAAAATAATTGGATCATGAAAGAGTTAAATCTAAGTATGGATCAAAATTGTTCTTTTTACCAGACTGTACACTCAAACCAAGTAAAAATAGCATTGATTCAAGAAAAGTAATTTGTGGACTATTTTATTAGTTTTAAGAATTCTAGTCAAACAATGTTTTCAAATTGTAACCGATGTATAAATACAGTATATTTCACCAAAAGTCCGATTTTTATATTTTGTTGTTAGTCTCTATTACAAAATAGTTATTCTGTATTTTTGTAAGAGAGCTTTTATTTTATTAATTTATTTGTTTTATTTAGTGACCGTTGATTTTGCCGTGAGGTCACTTCCTGCCGTTGCAGTTTCTCCTCTCTTGCCGTTAACCCCAGAGAGGAGACGTGAACATGGAGAGGACGAGTCGTGGGAGTGCTGGAATGATTTATATGTGTTTTGCACAGAATAAACCCACAAAAAAAGACTTTCCTCTACACTCGAACACAACGCAAAGGCAGAAGCAGCCCGGCTACAAAATGACAGACATTTTACTTAAAATAAGAGAGCTATGACTAGAATTATGAAACATTAGGGTCTTTCGAGCCTTTTTATTTGCACTATACATATGTTTATTTCTGCTGTAAAGTTGGACATTGTAACATGGTGTTGTGCCACAGAGGGGTGCTACTTCAGTTATCAAAGAGTTATTAATGATTGTCGAAGGAAAATCCTTAATAATTAATAAAGTAGATTATTTATCAAATTGAATTCTCAAAATGACTTAGAGGGGACCTATTATGGCATCTAATACCTATTTTAAACAGGCCTTGAATGTCTTAAAAACAAGCTTTAGATTTTTTTTGCTAAATAAATTAGAAATTCAGCCTCTGAGCCATGTCTTTATCTTCCCATTCTCTAACCTCATTATCTATGCAGGATTCTGAGTGGGCGGGGCTATGATAATGAGGCTCTGTGCTGATTGGCTGCTTGAATGATGCAAATTCATAATAGGTCCTGTGTTGCCCTTCCATATAGTTGTAAATGGGGGAAATTCTGTGCTTTTTGTCCATGTAGACTTACCGTAGTTTTCTGTCTACTTAAGAAAGCCTTAAAGCAAAGCTGTCGTTTTTCCCTAAACTCGTTTTTTCTCTGCTGAACCCTAAAGAGCATATGTCTGTGAGTAATACTTACCTTTTGTGTTAAACTTACCTCTGATGGTGTTCGGAAATAGATGATAGTTTGGGAGGAAAACTTAAAAAACGGGAGTGATGCTAATGCGTTAGCATGTCAATGGGATTTTCCATGTTACATTAGCATTAAGCTAACCGCTAGTTATTCTAGCGGTTTATCAGTTATAATCAGTTATAAATGTTTGTTTATTTGTGTTGTGCATAATATTTAATGACATAGCGTTTGTTGATGTTTAAGAAAGGGTCAAATACCATACAGATTGTAATACTTTATTTTTCTTACTTTTCTGTATTGCAGTTTCACAGTGCTTCTGACAATAGCCATCCTACACTTACCTACTGTCTCCAGGATGTTTATTAAAGAACCTGTTTAGCTATCTGCCAAGCTAGAAATCCTCTCTACGTTCTAGTAAGGGCAGAATAGGTCCCCCTTAATCAAAACGGGGCACCACCTAAATTATTGTTCAGAATAATAGTGAACCAGTGATTGTGACAAATATGTGTAAAATAAGCACAAACTTCTCAATTTCAAATTAATTAGAATTTATTTACACAAATGTCAAGAAGATGTGTGACTCACGTGACTCAAAATGGCGGACGAGATTTCGTCTCATCCAGTGAGAACAAGCTCGGGTGTTTTATGACCAAGATAAGAGTGTGCGTGTGTCTGTGGGGGTTAGTAGGAGCAGGATGAGAGGAGAAAACAATAAATAAGCAAACACACTAACTAATGAGCACAGTTGTGACTGGATCAGCAGTCCAGCTCACAATGTAAAACTAACTTTTAAAATGTGTTACTAAGTTTCTCTGCCCAGAAAAAAAACAGCCTCTTATGTGAATCTTGGAACTTTGGTCTGGCCGGTCAGTGTTCCTTCTTGGACTTTGAGTGGTTATACTCAGCAGGGGATCCTGATTAAGAGCGGCTCTCACTCTCTCCCGTTATCCATGCTGTGGTTGAGGGTTCTGCATTATGGGCACAGCAGCTGGGCCTCCTTCAGCTCCAGGTCGGGCCAAAGGCGTTCACGTCGAGGCATGCAGGGTCCCTGATTCGGCTCCTCTGGGGCTCGGAACACTCGTGGGTCACTCGTTGCAGCGCTGCAAACAGTTGCTTCTTCGGTCAACGATCACAGGAGGAGGTCGGTCCGTAGCTGGTCGCTCCTATGCTAAAATTGTGTGTTTATATAGTCATCCATGTAGTGCACCAGTTAGCCATTGTGTCTGTCTCTCCTTTCTCTGTTCTTCATTATCTCTGTCTGTTCTCTTTTCCTGCTCTGTCCAGCTGGCCTCTGACAGGAGGGTCCCCCCTTATGATCCTGGTCCTGCTCAAGGTTTCTTCCCTCCTAAAGGGGAGTTTTTCCTTGCCACTTTTTGGCTTAAGGTTTTTCTCCCATTAGGAGAGTTTTTACCTGCCAGTGTTTATGTTATGTTTATGAAATAATTGCTCGGGGGTCATAGACTCTCTGCCCACTCTCTACTCCACCACCCTCCCTCCCGCCGCCCGCTGCTCCCCACAAGCCCCCAGCCCACTCCCTACTCCACCAAACCCACCAACCCCCCTCCCTGCAACCCTGCCCAGCTCACTCACCACCCCCAACCAGCCCACTCACCACCCCCCCAACCAGCGTGGTGATCTCCACAGCCCAGGTGGAGAGAGGACTGCCAGGCTCAAGGTGAAGAAGGCGACAGGTCCAGATGGCATCACCTCCAGGCTGCTCAAGTCCTGCTCCAGGCAACTGTGCAGGATCGTGGAGCACATGTTCAACCTAAGCCTAAGGCTGCACAAGGTACCACAGCTGTGGAAGACGTCCTCTGTGGTACCGGTGCCCAAGTCATCTCACCCCAGCGACTTCAACCACTACCGGCCGGTAGCCCTAACATCACACCTGGCAAAGACCCTGGAGAGGCTGGTCCTCCACCACCTGGAGAGGCTGGTCCTCCACCACCTGCCCCCTGGTGAGCTCCTCCGCCGACCTGCTGCAGTTCGCCTACCAGCCAAGCATCGGGGTTGAGCACGCTGTCATCTTCCTCATGCTGGGCTGGAAGCATGTGAGGATCATGTTTTATGATTTCTCCAGTGCCTTCAACACCATCCAGCCAGAGCTGCTGAGGGACAAACTGGTCCATGTTGGAGTCTGGAACCAGCTGACATCATGGGTCCTGGACTTCCTCACAAACAGACCACAGTTTGTGAGGACAGGAGGCCGTGTGTCTGACACGGTGGTCTGCAGCACCGGAGCTCCACAGGGGACCATCCTGGCCCCCCTCCTCTTCACCGTCTACACAGATGACTTCACCCACCACAAATCAACCTGCCACCCCCAGAAGTTCTCAGATGACTCCACAAACGTCGGTCTCATCAACAACGGAGACGTGAGGGAGTACCGAGAACTGAACCACAGCTTTGTAGACTGGTGCCAGCGGAACCGCCTCCGGGGAAAACGAAAGAGCTGGTGGCGGACTTCCCCCCTCTCGCCGGTGAACATCCAGGGAACGGACATAGAGATTGTGGACCCTTACAAGTACCTGGACTGGACTGTAAACACTCAGACACTCTACAAGAAAGGCCAAAGCAGATCCACCTGCTGCGCAGACTGAGGTCCTACGGAGTGAGGGACGGCCTCCTGAGGTCCTTTGGAGTGAGGGACGGCCTCCTGAGGACCTTTGGAGTGAGGGACGGCCTCCTGAGGACCTTTGGAGTGAGGGACGGCCTCCTGAGGACCTTTGGAGTGAGGGACAGCCTCCTGAGGACTTTTGGAGTGAGGGACGGCCTCCTGAGGACCTTTGGAGTGAGGGACGGCCTCCTGAGGACCTTTGGAGTGAGGGGCGGCCTCCTGAGGACCTTTGGAGTGAGGGACAGCCTCCTGAGGACTTTTGGAGTGAGGGACGGCCTCCTGAGGACCTTTGGAGTGAGGGACGGCCTCCTGAGGACCTTTGGAGTGAGGGGCGGCCTCCTGAGGACCTTTGGAGTGAGAGACGGCTTCCTGAGGACCTTTGGAGTGAGGGGCGGCCTCCTGAGGACCTTTGGAGTGAGAGACGGCTTCCTGAGGACCTTTGGAGTGAGGGACGGCCTCCTGAGGACCTTTGGAGTGAGGGACGGCCTCCTGAGGACCTTTGGAGTGAGGGACGGCCTCCTGAGGACCTTCTATGACTCTGTGGTGGCGTCGGCCATCTTTTATGGGGTGGTCTGCTGGAGCAGCAGCATCACTGCAGCAGAGAGGAAGAGACTGGACAAGGTGGTGAGGAAAGCCGGCTCTGTCCTGGGCTGCAGTCTGGACCGGGTGGAGGTGGTGGGGGAGAGGAGGATGGTGGCTAAGCTGTCCTCCATCATGGACAATGTCTCCCACCCCCTTCATGAGACTGTCAGAGCCCTGGAGAGCTCCATCAGTCACCGGCTTCGTCACCCGCGATGCACCACCGAGAGGCATCACAGGTCCTTCCTCCCTGCTGCTATCAGACTCTATAACCAGGCTGATCACAGTAGTTTACGGACAATAACAGGTGCAATAATAACAATAACAAGATGTTAATACCATATGTGCAATACCTGTCTGTCTACCTCACACACATTTTACCTGCTTTTTTGCACTGTTTTTTCTCTCTCGCACTACCTCCACTTCCATTGCAATGTACTGTATATATTGTTTATATCTCGTAATTATATATATTTTCTACTTTTTAACTTTTTTTTTACCCCTCCCCTGCATGTATGTGTTAAGTGTACTGCTGCTAACAAGTGAGTTTCCCCATTGAGGGAGGAATAAAGGATTATCTTATCTTATCATTTTATAAACAAGTTTTGTTGGCGGGTAAAATCAGAATTTCAGCTTCAAGCGTTTCATGAATGCAGAGCAGAGGTAAACTAAGTTACAACCAACACACACACACACACACACACACACACACACACACACACACACACACACACACACACACACACACACACACACACACACACACACACACACACACACACACACACACACACACACACTTATTGTGATGAGAGAAAGATGAGAGGCCCAGGAGGGGAGTGAAGATGAAAGACAGATGAATTGAGGATTGAGTGAGGATGTCAGGATTATATGGGAAATGAAAAGGAAATGAGGGATAAAAAGACTGAGGGTAGTATAAAAGTGTATAAAAGCAGAAGGAGCTGGAAAGGTCAGTGGTAGAAGCAACAAGTACTCCAACAACTTGACTTCATCTAGTTATACCAATACATGAGCATGTCCACCTTTGCCATGGTGCCAGTGGGTGTATAGAGAAAGAAAAAGCCACTAGCTCACAAACTAAACTCTTGTTTTATTTGGTTCATGTCATCCGGGCTACATGATGCAGTGATGGCTGCTGGGTAATATGTGTATGTTATTGGCTAATCTGAAGACTCTATTTGACTAACTCAGGTTAAACCAACCGTTAACATTCCAGCTTTAAGGTTAAGTATATGTAGGAAAATGAAAAGTTCCAGTTCCTCTACTGACCACTAGGAGTTAATCTCCATTTATCTCCATGTTAAAATGTCCAACTTTAGTATTTACAGTCTGGTATTAAAAAACAAACCCAAACAAAAAACAGTTCTGGTCTTATAAGTCAAAGTCGGCTTGGAAGTAACGCTGCAAGCTGCAGACCGAGTGGCTGCAGGTCCCAGTGCAGAAAGAAAAAGTCAGTAGCACACAAACTTGAACCAAAAATATGATTTGCCTGAGCTAGTCCTAATTTCAGCTCGGGCAGCACTCTTTCAGAGGTCACTTTTGTAACAACACTTAAAGGAGGATGAGGACATTTTAACATAAGTCATGGAAGCCCAGCTAAAATGGCTAACAGTGATTTAACTATAGTGGGTCGTGGCCTCTTTTCACAGTACTGTGCAGCATCCCGTTGCAAATGGATGGAATGAACACGTCTGTAAGACAGCTGAAACACACCCACCATAATTAAATCACTGTTAGACATTCTAATTTTACCTTTGTTTTGTTTTGTGTTTTCCACCAACCATTACCTCTTAATATCACAAACTGGAGTGGACTCTGAAGCATGTGTATATGTCATAGAATAGAAAGCTCTCATTAACTTCAGTAAATCTTCCACACACTGATTTGTGTACGTGTGATTCTTAATGAGCACACACTGATTGTTTGCCCTGGTCTCACTCAGTGATGTGAAAGCTGTACTGGTCCTCTTCTGCTTTAAAGGGGACATATTATGGCATTTAATGTATATTTTAAACAGGCCTTGAATGTCTTAAAAACAATCTAAAGCTTGTTTTTTCTACATAAATCATAAATCCAGCCTGTGGGCCCTGTCACTAGTTTTACCGCTTCTAACCTCTTTTTCTGTGCTCCATTCTAAGGGAAGGGGGGGGGGGTATGATAATGAGGCTCTGTGCTGATTGGCTCCCTGAATGACGTGTAGGAGGGGAGGAGAATAAACCTCGCTCCGCCAGAGCAGCCCGAGCCTGTAAATAAATCACAACACTGAATTTTCACAAATGGCAACTTTATTGTTAAAAAAATAAAATATGAGTTGTATATAAATAACTTTTATGCACTATTTCAGCCGGATCTGCCCGGCGGATGCTGAACGCTGGCCCCGCAACCCCACGCCGGGCGCCCAGCACGGCTCCGTGGCGCATCGCCCGTTACCGGTGATCAAACCGACAGATTTCGCTGAAAATCTCGGAGGGTAAAGCTGGTCCAGCCTGGGACGTACCCCAGAAATCCCTGCTCCGGCTGGGAACCTGGACAATTTAGTCGGACGGACCCGCTTTGGGAACCAGGAAGTAGGCTGGAGCAGCGCGCATCACCGCGGCTTTAACGGGGGAATCTGACCGGTTCCGACCGGCCGGGACCGCAGCAACCCACCTGGACTGGTAGCAGGGACTCCCGGGGACCGACCAGCGGAATTTCAGCCGGATCTGCCCGGCAGATGCTGCGCGACGGGCGCCCGGCGCACAGATCGGCTCCGGAGCGCATCCGCGGTGCATCGCCCGTTACCGGGGATCAAACCGACAGATTTGGCTGAAAATCTCGGAGGGTGAAGCTGGTCCGACCTGGGACGGGGAAGGGGTCTAGGGAGGCTTTAGTATTGTTCCCTTATAAAGTACTACCATACTATTATCAGAGTAATACTGGGGCATTTTTGAAGAAAATACAAACACTCATCAGACTGCCATCAGACGATGTGTTGTGGTTAAAATAACCAATAAAGAGACCATACTATGTTCCATATTGCCATACTTGAATCAATAATTCCTAGAACCATCACCAATGGGTCTATATTAATAGGTCTATGTAATATTCAATGGAGTCTTAAAAATATTGTCCCAGTAACTTGATAGTTTTGGGCAATTCCAGAACATATGACCCAGTGTTGCAGTTCCGAGTCCACATCTGTCACAGAAGGGATCCACTGACGGAAATATTTTATGAAGTTTTTGTTTTGACAAATGTATAGGGTGCATTATTTTAAATTGCAAGAGACCATGCCTTGCACATATTGAAAACCTATGAGTTTAAAGCTGTCTGCCATTGTTCTTCCATGATCCTTCTGCCTAGGTTATCCTGCCAGGCCAACTTCAGATGATCCATAACATGTTTATCTGACAAGTTGGACAGATTTCTGTATAGCCTATCAGGATCTTGCATAAGTAACAAATCCATTGAGGATTGGTTGGGAGAATTTGGATATGAAGGATTATTCTGAGGGCAGCACGGTGGCTTAGTGGTTAGCACTGTTGCCTCACAGCAAGAAGGTTCCCTGTCCATGCGGGTCTTTCTGTGTGGAGTTTGCATGTTCTCTCCGTGCTTGCATGGGTTCACTCCGGGTACTCCGGCTTCCTTCCACCGTCCAAAAACATGCACAGTAGCTTAATTGATGATTCTAAATTGCCTGTAGGTGTGAGTGTGTCTGGTTGTCTGTATATATGTGGCCCTGCCTTTTGCCTAAAATTGGCTGGGATAGGCTCCAGCAGACCCCCGTGACCCTGCAAAGGATAAAGTGGTATAGAAACTGGATGGATGGATGGATGGATGGATGGATTATTCTAAATCACAAAAATGCATATCTATAAATATTTATAAAATGGGACCTCGGGATATTGTATTTGTTCTGTATGTTCTGTAACATTCCCCCGCGCACGCTCACCCCCCCACCCCAAATAAAAAATCTCACTCCAAGCAAACTTCTAAACTGGAGAGCCCTGAACTACGGTCACAGGAAGCTGATTAATGAAAAACCACATGAAACAGTAAATCTCTGCCAAACAAGTGAGAGAGTGAGTGGAGTTTTTGAAAGTACTGTGTCATGTCCGACTTTTAGATAATGGTCTTTAATCAGACTGGTCTGGACTCCATTGCTGCCAATGTATCTCTTTCTCTCTCATTCTTTTGTCATTTTATTTGTCTCAATAAACCAAACCCTCCCCTCTCATCTCCTGCCCTCCCTTGGTAATGGCACATTAGTTTGTAGGGCATCAGTCAGTAAAAATGGAAGCATATGGCGTGTAATATTTACTTGTAATGAGGTAGAGTGCCGCCATGCACGGAAACCAAATTAGGAGCACCTCATTTTGTGGCAGCCCAATGAATATTTCACCTTTTAAAAGTATGGATGACGTGAGGAGATGAGAGAACCAACTGTTCAGGCCACTTTAATCATTTACCAGATGTCTAGGCTTCTTTCAGTTTTGTCTTCAGTTCATTTTTCCATTTCCCTCCAGTCCACAAGATCAGCAAAGAGGATGCATAGTGACATAGGAGGTTAAGTAAAGGAAACTGAAAGAAAGCTGCAGTACATCAAGTGTCAGGATAATTTAAAAGAAGCGCACATGAGCATGAAAACTACTGACAAAAAACTACAGCGTACTGAACATCACCAATGCTAATAATGTTTCACTGGCCCACCTCTTAATTGGAGTTATGATGTCCATTACACTGATTTCAAATGCAAACAATCACATTAAGTAGCACTTGAGAAGTGTTCTTGTGCCTTGAGTGCAGCTCAGATTAATACTGAACTATGGTATGGTATAAATAGTTACATACTCAATTTTCAGTTTTGCACTAATCTCAGAGATGCTTAACAGACTGCATTTAACATCATTTATTCAATTAAACAAGGGCAAAGAAGCAATTGGTGTGAGAACAATTAGAAAATATGACAAAATGCTTGCAACAATTACACATTTCATTTTCATAGATGAGCAAAATGTTGCTCTGTTATTCTGGCTCTTTAATGTGGCAAAAAAGAAGACAAACCCTGGGACTGAACTGGTTTTCTGCAATATTTTTCCACACAGTGTGAGCCAATCCTCATCTTAACCACAATAACAGACAAATAGGACCTGTTTAAGCCTGTTTCTGTGTTCATTGAACACACCCATCAAACATTCTAAGTGATGGTGGAAAAGGTATGTGAAAGTAAATGTTTAGGGGTCCATGCATCCACAGTTAGACAAGCTGTCCAGGAATGGAGACAGCGTAGTTCTGTGGTTTCTCTTTCTAAAGGTGAACATCGATCCAAGATAGCGACAAAGACAACGCAGAATCCTTTACCTCAGAATCCTAAGGTAAAGAAAAACGTACAAGAAGAACACTTCTGGAACGTCCCACTTCATGAATCTGCTGTACAGTAGTCATTGAACAGGTAGGATGTCAGAGCATGGAGAAAGTCATCTGAAGTTTACCAAAGAGTATCTTAACGATCCACAATATCACCAGGAACTGGACTGATGAAACAAAAGTGTAATTGTTCAGCAAGAATATTTGGTACTGTCTAAGGAGAGTAAAGGTTACAGGTGGCAAACATCAAAACAGTATCCACGTAGTGACGTATGGTCGAGGGACCATCATGATGTGGATTTGTTAACTGCTTCAGGGCCTGGACCACTTGTCTACATGGTGGGATACATTAATACCCAAGTTTAGCAGTATCCAGGATAAAATCAGCATATCTGCCATTAAATGAGGCTGGTTTAGAAGGTGGGTGACACAGCAAAAAAAACAGGGTTTACGGCTGTGTATACCACCGGTATTTTAGGCACTAGCACGGGAATTTATGTAAGGTAAACCAGCCGAAAACAAAAAATTTCCCGGTCCGGAAACACCCGTATTGTACTGGGACCTCCTGCTGTGTTTGGAGTAGCCAGCTCAGCAGGGTGCCATGCTGGCTATTGTCACACAAAGGTGCATCATGATGCAGCAAGACAATGAACCTCAATGTAGAAGTAAACCTACCCAGAATGGAGGATTTACTTCCTTACTTCTGAAGTTGTCCAGTCAGATTCCAATTCAATTCAATTCCATTTTATTTGTATAGCGTCTAATACAACAAAAGTTGTCTCCAGGCGCTTTCCAGAGACCCAGAATATGAACCCCGAGCAATTATTACATAAACAATGGCAGGTAAAAACTCCCCTAGTGGGAAAAAGCCTTAAGCCAAACAGTGGCAAGAAAAACCTCCCTTTAGGAGGAGAAACCTTCCTCCCGGGGTTGGTAGAGGATGGCAATGCCCAGGGGCCTCATTTAAAATGGACTGCGTAGAATTCATACTAAAAATGCACGTACGCACAAAAGCCGAAAATGGCGGGCGCAAAAAAAAATCCGGATCTATAAAACCGCGTGCACGCAGACTTCCACGTAAGGTTCCCTTTATGAATCACAGTCCACCTGGAAAGCTGCGCAGCTGAATCCGCCCCATATCCCGCCCTCAACACGCCCATAAATCCATATGGATGAGCCTACTGAGCATGCGCAGTGGCTTCCTGCAGCCTGTTAGGGATGAATGCGTCAGAATGAATGAACGTGTCGAGCCACCGTGCCACTGAATTTCGCTGAGATCTGAGATCTAGATGTTGTGGATGATGTGGAGAGAGGACAGTGAAACAAGATTATTTGGTGGTCACAGTAAAAGTAGAAAAAGTAGGCTATATAAATAGTATAAAATAAAGCGAGTGAGTGGCAGCACGTCGTTGCTGCCCGTTAGTGCCACGATCGCACGACGCAATTTCCACTGGGGGCAGGGGGGACATGTCCCCCTCACTTTTCAAAATGATGTAGGCCTATTTGTCCCCCCCACTTTTTCCAGTTTAAAAACTAACGGTAGGCTCAGCAAATCATCAAGACACTCGGGACGGCGGCCCGGCAGCCCCGCTCCCCCTCCTCCCTCCCGTCTCCCCTCAGAGCTGCTCTAGGCTGTTTTATGGTTCTGCGTTATACCAACGCAGAGCCTACGGCGTAGGGTACGCGGCGACGCGCAACCTACGCCGGCGTAGGCTCTGCGTTGGTGTGACGCAGAACCATAATTCCGGCTTAAAAGTAAACAACATGAGCGCACGTACCCGTGCATGACACACACGGGGAGAAGGGACTATTTCTTTAATTTTTTTTTTTTTTTTAAACTTTATCCTTATGAACGCAATTGTTATATAGTCCAACTTTCCTTATTTTAATCAGAACACTTTCTTTTTTCCTTTTCGGCGTGGAGTAGTGGGCTCGGAGCGGCAGCCATCCCCCCGCCGCCTGCACTATTTTATTATAAGTCTGATATATGTTGTGATATGTGATGACATTATTAAGAGTATGACATGAATCTGGCTTCATTTCACCACCTCACAGCCTGCGTCGCCAGTTCCCCGTGTCTTAAGTAAATTCTTACGGGAGGGTCCAGGTTGCCGTAAAGATACGCAGATTTTTCGGTTAGTTTTTTCTTTTTAGATCCGAGGCTTTGCGTAGATGGCGGCTTCCGCAACTTTCAGCCGCTTTTTCTGCGCAAGCAAGCTTTATATATGAGGCCCCAGGACTGTTAGGTAGGAGCACTGGGTGATAAAATGGGGAAAAAACCGGGATAAAAATAAAAGAAAAAAAAAAAAAAAAAGGAGGAGAAACCTGGACCAGGACCTGGATCATAAGGGGGGACCCTCCTGCCGAGGGCCAGACTGGGGGGTCGGGGACGTCAACAGCACACAGCAGGCAGGTTGAAGCAGCAACGGGATGACCGGGGGTGGGGACCGCAGGCCAGCATGCAGCTCCCGAAGCTCCGGCCCAATCAGCAAGCCCCAGGTTATGGTTCAGGGTCGGGGAAAGGTTGAGAAGGGGCAGGGCCAGGGAGAGGAGTCTTGACGGACAAATCTCTCCCCCGCCCGACCGGGCCGTTACCCTGCCCCTCTCACTCCCACGCTGCAGGTTCCGGTGTTGTGCATTCAGAGATGCTCTTCGCCACCAGCTCCTCGCCACCAGCAGAACTTAACCTCGCAGAGATACTGTTCAATGATCTCCAGAGAGCTGTTCATCCCAGAAAACATATAAACGTGTCTGAGTTGGATCACGGTTTTTGAGTTTAGGTGACAGTTTTTCACAGTTTTGGTATTTAATTCCTGTTTTATTTTGAAACCCTGTGTTTTTGTGTTTCAGTTATTTCTTGACTTCCCTTGTTCTCATCTGCCCTGATCGTGTGCACCTGTGTCTCCTCAAGCCTTTTCTGTATATCTTGTCTTGTCTTTCCCTTGCTCCTTGTTGGTCTGTACTGTTCTACCCCTCGTGTCAGGTGAGCTTATTTTGGATTTTGTCATGTTCATGTTCTGGTATTGTAATCCTGCTAAGCAGCGCTTTTCTTTGTTTTAAGTTGAAAAAAAAAATCACGTTGTTGGAACTTTTGTCTCCTTTTCTCTCCTGCATCTAAATCATACTCTACCACCTCCCTTGGGAAGAACAATTAACCAGAATTCCTCTTGAACATTGAGAATCTCTGATCCAGAGGTCCTGGAAGATCTTGTTGAAGTCGCTGCTGACAAGAGCTTATGGGGAAATGGTTCTTTTTACTCCAACACTGATACTTTTATGGTGTCTTCATTGAAATGAGAACAGGTGAACAGATTGATGTGATACAATGTTTCTAATGGAAGTGTAACGCGGCAAGACTAAGAGACATGGGCTGTTTTGGAAACCAGATGCAATTTTAAAGGCTTTGTTAAAATCATTACGGACTCCACAACGCCAGACTGGATGAGCTGTCACGGGAAGTGCAGGACATTAAAACCAGAATGCAGTTCTCTTGCCGGGTGGGGGTCGCGGGCCTGGAGGGTGTGGACCTCCTGGCCGCATGATCGGCCCATGCCGGGCGGCTGGGTCCTGGTCCATCACTGTGGGTTTCCTGGCTGCCTCCTCCCGTGGTCATGGGGGCCCCGGCCGGGGCTTCCCTCTGTCGCCTGCGGGGGGGTCTTGCTGGCGGGTGGTTTCCTCCCGCCATCTTCTGGCCTTCCGTGGGGCGACTGGTCGCCTCAGTTCGGGCTTCTTCCTAGTCGGCTTCTGGTCTCTCGGGTGGCGGGGTTGTGTCCTCCCTCCTCCACTGTAGTTACAGTTCAGGTAAAGCCTTGTTTTCACTTTGCACACACACAGTTACACAGACACACACACCTGCTCACTCACCTACATGTTCACCCCACAGTTTTGGGGACAGAAAATCGCAGTAGCCTAGTCTTGGTTCAGTCTCAGAGACCTGAAATGGTTGCTGTTTTTTGTCTCTACCTGTTTCCGTTTCTGTTCGTTTTTCTCCTCTCTCTTTTCATTATATATTTGCTCTTTGTATTGCACCAATCACCACAACAAATTCCTTGTGCGTGTTTAACAAAGGCAATAAACCTATTTCTGATTCTGGTTTGTTTTCTCTCTTGCAGATTCAAAATGCCAGTGTGCCCGTTGTGTGTTTTTTCTGTGTTTCTTTCTTTTCAGATTTGCAGCGGATGCACCCCGCCCCCCCCATCCTTTTTACATACATGTTTAAAACAAAAGAGTAAAATGCATATATATGCTTTAAGTTATACCAAACCAGTAATATATATATGCAGACAAGGGGAAAAAACTAAACTAAAAACACAATGCAGTTCACTCAGAAAGATGAAGATGACATCAAAGCAAGAAGCGTTAAAATGAAGATGACATCAAAGCAGAAAGCGTTAAACATGACGAGCACTGCAGCTCGCAACGCCGCACGAGACCTGGGCTGAGATGTAGGAAAAGATGAAGATGCTGCTTCCACCTGCCTGCTGTGTGCTGCTGACGTCCCCGACTCCCCCAGTCTGGCCTTCGGCAGGAGGGTCCCCCCTTATGATCCAGGTCCTGGTCCAGGTTTCTTCCCTCCTAAAGGGGAGTTTTTCTTGCCACTGTTTGGCTTAAGGTTTTTCTCCCACTAGGGGAGTTTTTACCTGCCATTGTTTATGTAATAACTGCTCGGGGGTTTATGTTTATGTTTATCTTCATGTTCTGGGTCTCTGGAAAGCGTCTGGAGACAACATCTGTTGTATTAGACGCTATACAAATAAAATTCAATTCAATTCAAGGACAGATCCCATCCCTACTGGGCCCTTGGTCTTGGTGGCAATGCATGCGGTTGGTTGAATGCCTCCCTTCGCTCCCCGTTGCTGCTGAGGTGTCTGTCCTACCTGGCCTGTGCTGAATTATTCATGCCTCTAAATAAGATTGTACAAGGGTGTACATAAATAGTGTATGCATATATGTATAGATGAATACAGGAACTAACTTGGGTATCTGCTAAATATCTGCTTCTTACTTTTAATTTGTGTAACTTCTAAATACGTCAATATTTTTCATATCTAATAACGAGAGTCCATCTGAAAGAATAGTATTGTTTTTTTTACTTCTTGCTAATCTTTTTCGAACATGTCAAGACTGCTGCTACCAATAAAAGTTTCCATTGCGATCAATGTTTAAATGTTCAAGCATGTTTTTCAATTTTATTTATATAGCATCTATTACAACAGAAGTTGTCTCTAGGCGCTTTCCAGACACCCAGAACTTGACTCCCGATGTCTGTTACTGTTGTCGTTACCCACTATCATGTTGGAAATAAAGACTTTTGAATTGAATTGAAATTGAAGAATTTTATTTGAAAGTTTATAAATCCTGAACTTATTTTGTGTAAATGTATTTAATCAGTCAGTACTGAAGAGAGTGTAATCTTTATAATGGTGTAGATGCACACATGCAAGTTAATGCACACCATCCCACAAAGATAGTGCTAAATAGATAAATCTGAGGCAAACACAAACATTGTGCTCACAAATATAGCAATGGCGTTTTGACATTAAAAGCAAGAAAAATTCACAAATCCCACCCACTGAACCTGGGATTTGGGCCAACACATCCCCTGAGCGTGTGCCTTCTCTTTCCTTTCAGTGTCTTTTACTCTCTTCAACCTTCACTGCTTTCCTGCTCATCTTAGTGCTTTTTCTTTTTTAAATATGTGTCAATAGAGATTAGAAACATTTTTAATAAAATGGTTCTGTCAAGCAGTGCTCACAATTTTTCCCCAGGTTATATTCAAGCACTTTTCAAGGACTTCAGTTGAATTGGGGTAAGTTATTTTATTATACATAACATAAACATAATACATTATCTCAGATCTTTAGCAATAATTGTGCCTTATGAATTTAAAGGAAATTCAGATGTTTTCATGTTTTGAAATATGCCATTTGTCCATGACCAAAATGTAGTAATGCCGTCAAACTGAGGTATGCAATTTACCTGAATTTGTGTCCCTCCTCTAGTTTAAGATGGGACAGAAGCAGTTCTCTATATTTACCAATGTCCAAAGGTATTTCTAAAACTAAACCAGAGGGTAAGGCATCGTCTGTACTTTTCCAGAGACGATATGAACTCTGTCACGTCGACTCTCTGTCCAGTCTGCCGGCGTACAGGTGGTTCCAGTGGTAAACAGGGCCGCCGCAAGGGGTGTGCGAACCGTGCGACCGCACGGGGCCTCGCGCCCCAAGGGGCCTCGCGCTAATGGGCCGTTTTTTTTTAATTTTTTAATTTTTTTCACATTTTTTTTTTCACATTTTTTTTTTTATAAATATCAACAGTCACATTCCATTACAGACCTAAATGTGTACTAGTCTGTGCATATCAATAAATATATGTGCAATGATGCGCGTGTCTGTTGTTCAATACAACTGATCAGACCAAGCGCAGACACAAGCTGCTCTGATCCAGACGGTGGAGTTGGAACAAACTGTCACACAATGTCGAGAGAACGAGACAGAATCAGGAAATTTCCATCAGGTGATGAAAAAAGAAAAAAACTAAAGAAAATGGAAGAGTTTAAAGCCTCTCTGAAAGGCTCGTTTGATAAATTTGTTACAAAAATCACCGATCCGACCGGGTCTCAAGCAGCCATGGGGCCCCGCGTCGAGGCAAGAGATGATGATGAGGCAGGGGAAGGTATCCAGTATTTTGCTAATTGGAGAGTTAAAATTGCGCATATAGACACCTGATCCAACCAAAAAAAATAATAATTTTGCGCGTGCTCGCTACGCTCACGCACGAGGGCCCCCCCCCCGGCCATTTCGCACAGGGCCTCGCAAACTCCCAGACGGCTCTGGTGGTAGAGTTGTGATGTTGCTTGGGTTGAGGCATTGTGACACCATGGCTAACGTGAAACTCCAGCTTCCTCCCCCCTGCAGGGCCCACACCTTTGAACTGGCCTCAACACAGACTTGAACCACGGGAATGCCATATGACCAAGTTCCTCACTAATTGAAACTCATTTGGCCACAGGTCACACTTGACGGTAAATTGCTTTTTGTCTCTCACCTTTGGCTTGTTTATTCTTGCCTTTTGTGCCTTGAACTTACTGTATAAAAGTCATGATTTCAACCATTCGTGGTCAGCACACCAACCCAGACACGCTCTGCGTAGGTCTGCTCACCGCTGGCTTACTGAATAAAACTCACTACACCACAGCAGACTTCTGAACTGGATTTTATATTATTCTTGGACACTTGGTAGGTCCAGTAAGAACTGTCAGGATTTCATTGTTGGAAAATGATGCTCCTGATTTTTAGAATATTACTCGGATGGAAGAAAACCACTTAGTTAAAGGAGCCGTCTGTAAGAAATGTCCAAAACTGGTACTGCAGTCACTTTCAAAATATTGTTGAGCGGCGTGTACCCTCCCCCTCCTCCCCCCGACCAGAGGTTGCCAGGTAGGCTGCAGAATGCAGCAGGAACGTAGGCTGCCATGGCTGCCATAATTAGAGCTGAGCTGGCAACCCGGATGCTGAAACAATACTGACTTGGTGATTGGGAGATAGGTGGAGGGTGGAGCTTCAGAAACAATACTGACTTGGTGATTGGGAGATAGGTGGAGGGTGGAGCTTCAGAAACAATACTGACTTGGTGATTGGGAGATAGGTGGAGGGTGGAGCTTCAGAAACAATACTGACTTGGTGATTGGGAGATAGGTGGAGGGTGGAGCTTCAGAAACAATACTGACTTGGTGATTGGGAGATAGGTGGAGGGTGGAGCTTCAGAAACAATACTGACTTGGTGATTGGGAGATAGGTGGAGGGTGGAGCTTCAGAAACAATACTGACTTGGTGATTGGGAGATAGGTGGAGGGTGGAGCTTCAGAAACAATACTGACTTGGTGATTGGGAGATAGATGGAGGGTGGAGCTTCAGAAACAATACTGACTTGGTGATTGGGAGATAGGTGGAGGTTGGAGCTTCAGAAACAATACTGACTTGGTGATTGGGAGATAGGTGGAGGGTGGAGCTTCAGAAACAATACTGACTTGGTGATTGGGAGATAGGTGGAGGGTGGAGCTTCAGAAACAATACTGACTTGGTGATTGGGAGATAGGTGGAGGGTGGAGCTTCAGAAACAATACTGACTTGGTGATTGGGAGATAGGTGGAGGGTGGAGCTTCAGGCCAAAACAAAAAATGACAACATAGACATCAGTTGAGGGCTGCAACTCCTCTTTTTAAACTGGAATATCCTGGCTTGAGTGCTGTTGTCAGTGACATAAGTATTTGAAATGAACATGATTTTTAAATGTCTGTTGACATATCGGGGTCATTTTATGATTCGTTTTATTATTGCTCTTACATACAGCTCCTTTAAAAGAAAAATTAATGTTCAAAGAAGGTCCCTCACAGGACAACTGGAAGCAAAAGTAACGCCGTCAAGATCAGTAAATCTACTTGATAGTGGATCTCTCTGGTGTTGAAGTCTAAAAACCAGAGGTGGTAGTAACGAGTTACATTTACTCCGTTACATTTACTTGAGTACGTTTTGGGAAATTTTGTACTTTTAGGAGTAGTTTTAAATAACTATACTTTTTACTTTTACTTGAGTAGATTTGTGAAGAAGAAACTGTTCCTCTTACTCCGCTACATTAGGCTACGTTGAGCTGTTACTTTTCTTTTATCCCTTTTATCCACGTACGCGTCAATCTCATGACATCACTGGGTGATTCTTTGGGAAAAATGTTTGTTTTTGCATGTTTTGTCACATTTACACAGACTCAAACACACACAGAGTTTCTATGAGTTCATGTTTGTTCTAGTTCTGCCTGGTTAAAAAAGAAAAGTACAAAGGCTGGAAATTTTGTGTAACTTGTGCTTAATTTATTTTGTATTCAGTTATTTTATTTATTTTATTATTTATTAAAGTACTTTAATTTACTTTAAGATTATTTTAATTTAAGCTATTTTTTATTTTTTATTAATTTTAAGCTATTTTATTATTTTATTGATTTAATTTGCCTGAAGATGATTATTTTGTACTTTTGTCTGTTTGAATGGTTGTGTTAAAAAAATAAATCAGACGTTACTCAACAGTTACTCAGTACTTGAGTAGTTTTTTCACCAAGTACTTTTTTACTTTTACTCAAGTCATTATTTGGATGACTACTTTTTATTTTTACTTGAGTCACATTATTCTGAAGTAACAGTACTTTTACTCTAGTACAATTTTTGGCTCCTCTACCCAGCTCTGCTAAAAACAATGTTTTTTTTTTTTTCCTGAAAAAGAAACTTTTGAGTGATCTGCAGTTTTGTATTCCAGACCGGCCTGGAGCCTCAGGAACATATTCATATAATGATTCACCCATCCAAGGCATTCCCTGACAACCCAAGAAAAATCTCTGATCTGCCTTGAGGCATCCTGGTGGTGGGACGTCCCTTAAACCAGCTGAGTCTTCTCTGGATGTGGAGGAGCCTGATGATTGAACTTCTATCTCTAAGGGAGAGTCCAGACACCCTGCAGTGGAAACTCCTTCAGTCACACGTCACTCAAGTAACTTTGCCATACTTACACACATGCAATAAATTAAAGTTGCGCCTGTCTCTCACTCTCATTTTTCTTTTCATTGACTCAGATGAAATAGATGCAATACAATGTGAGAATGTGCTGCACAGTCGGTCCGGTTGGGTCAGACACCGAGCGGCTCCACCAGGGCCGTTGGCCAGCAGGTCTGCTGCCGGCCCGGCTCCCACTGGAGCCCTGCTACTTCTGCTGCCGGCCCGGTCCCCACTGGAGCCCTGCTACTCCTGCTGCCGGCCCGGTGCCCACTGGAGCCCTGCTACTTCTGCTGCCGGCCCGGTCCCCACTGGAGCCCTGCTACTCCTGCTGCCGGCCCGGTCCCCACTGGAGCCCTGCTACTCCTGCTGCCGGCCCGGTCCCCACTGGAGCCCTGCTACTTCTGCTGCCGGCCCGGTCCCCACTGGAGCCCTGCTACTCCTGCTGCCGGCCCGGTGCCCACTGGAGCCCTGCTACTTCTGCTGCCGGCCCGGTCCCCACTGGAGCCCTGCTACTTCTGCTGCCGGCCCGGTCCCCACTGGAGCCCTGCTACTTCTGCTGCCGGCCCGGTCCCCACTGGAGCCCTGCTACTCCTGCTGCCGGCCCGGTGCCCACTGGAGCCCTGCTACTTCTGCTGCCGGCCCGGTG
Source organism: Cololabis saira (assembly GCF_033807715.1). Lineage (NCBI taxonomy): Eukaryota > Metazoa > Chordata > Actinopteri > Beloniformes > Belonidae > Cololabis > Cololabis saira. The sequence continues at coordinate 47,813,412 of NC_084593.1, read as the reverse complement.
CCCACTGGAGCCCTGCTACTCCTGCTGCCGGCCCGGTCCCCACTGGAGCCCTGCTACTCCTGCTGCCGGCCCGGTCCCCACTGGAGCCCTGCTACTCCTGCTGCCGGCCCGGTCCCCACTGGAGCCCTGCTACTCCTGCTGCCGGCCCGGTCCCCACTGGAGCCCTGCTACTCCTGCTGCCGGCCCGGTCCCCACTGGAGCCCTGCTACTCCTGCTGCCGGCCCGGTGCCCACTGGAGCCCTGCTACTCCTGCTGCCGGCCCGGTCCCCACTGGAGCCCTGCTACTCCTGCTGCCGGCCCGGTCCCCACTGGAGCCCTGCTACTCCTGCTGCCGGCCCGGTGCCCACTGGAGCCCTGCTACTTCTGCTGCCGGCCCGGTCTCCACTGCAGCCCTGCTACTCCTGCTGCCGGCCCGGTCCCCACTGGAGCCCTGCTACTCCTGCTGCCGGCCCGGTGCCCACTGGAGCCCTGCTACTCCTGCTGCCGGCCCGGTCCCCACTGGAGCCCTGCTACTCCTGTTGCCGGCCCGGTCCCCACTGGAGCCCTGCTACTCCTGTTGCCGGCCCGGTGCCCACTGGAGCCCTGCAACTTCTGCTGCCGGCCCGGTCCCCACTGGAGCCCTGCTACTCCTGCTGCCGGCCCGGTCCCCACTGGAGCCCTGCTACTCCTGCTGCCGGCCCGGTGCCCACTGGAGCCCTGCTACTTCTGCTGCCGGCCCGGTGCCCACTGGAGCCCTGCTACTCCTGCTGCCGGCCCGGTGCCCACTGGAGCCCTGCTACTCCTGCTGCCGGCCCGGTCCCCACCGGAGCCCTGCTACTCCTGCTGCCGGCCCGGTGCCCACTGGAGCCCTGCTACTTCTGCTGCCGGCCCGGTCCCCACTGGAGCCCTGCTACTCCTGCTGCCGGCCCGGTCCCCACTGGAGCCCTGCTACTCCTGCTGCCGGCCCGGTCCCCACTGGAGCCCTGCTACTCCTGCTGCCGGCCCGGTGCCCACTGGAGCCCTGCTACTCCTGCTGCCGGCCCGGTCCCCACTGGAGCCCTGCTACTTCTGCTGCCGGCCCGGTCCCCACTGGAGCCCTGCTACTCCTGCTGCCGGCCCGGTCTCCACTGCAGCCCTGCTACTCCTGCTGCCGGCCCGGTCCCCACTGGAGCCCTGCTACTCCTGCTGCCGGCCCGGTGCCCACTGGAGCCCTGCTACTCCTGCTGCCGGCCCGGTGCCCACTGGAGCCCTGCTACTCCTGCTTTCAGCTCTGATAGCACATTTAAAAAGTCATTTCAATGACACTTGAAATCAAGAAGTTTGAACGGATTTGAACAAAATGAATGTGAAGAATTATAAATTAGCATCATAGCATGAATTTGCATATTTCTGTTTGTTGGAATATGAATGAATGAATAAAGTTTATTCAGTCATGACAACACAAAAACAACAACACCAAAAATCATTGTGCACAGCTTTAACATTTCACACAAAACCAATAATCATGTGTTGAATAATGACTGAAAAGGCTGAAGCTGCTGCTTATAAAAGCCTGTCCTTTATTATTAACTTTCTTTTTTTGGCTACCGACCTCCAGAAAACCAAAAAGAGAATAGAAAAGCAAAGAAACAACAGAAAAGCAAAGAAACATTAACAGATAATCAATCACACTCATAAGCTTTAAATAAAATAGCTTTACAAACCATTTTCTTAAAAACCAAAAGAGAATGACATGTTTTTAAATGTATGTTTTCATCATTCCAGAGTTTAACTCCAGTAATGGAGACACGTCTCCTTTTCAGACCTTTTTTAGCTTTTTGTACAGTAAAACTGCAGACACCTCTTAGATTATAACGAGTCTCCTGAATGGAAAAGAACCTCTGTATTGAGTCAGGGACCATTTTGTGATTTTGCTCTGAACATAATTTTGCATGATTTTATAATAAAACAAATCATAAAATTTCATAACATGAAAATTTAGAAAACATGTCTCTGTGTGAGCGTTTAGTAATCAGCCTTATTGATGATACGTATGGCTCGTTTTGAAGTTTTATTATTGAATTTAAGGTGGTTTTAAATATGTAACAAGTCGGACAATCATGCCATTATTTCTCTCTATATGTTAAAGGAGATTGAGGCTGGATTTATGAAAAAAATTCGTATACGTTTTAAGTTTTCTAGTAATAATGTCAGATGAAGCGTTCCAAACCCAAAAGAATGAGCCTCTAGTGTATCTCTCCGTTGCCTTGAACAGGCTGTTGCTGCAAAATGTGCTGCAATTCGGTCCCGAATTTCCCGCGCCATCCTGCGGATGTGACGTCACATGACGCTGCATGCACGTTCTCCCCGTTCTCCCGTGCCGGCTTCACTGTTGGCTGCAGTACCCCCAACGGCCGTCGTGGTGAAGGGTGGCGCTAGAGAGTCTCATTTCTTAAAAGGAGCCTCATGCTCCTTTAAAAACCTTTTTAGACTTTTTATATTTATTTTTATACCTGTGTACATACTCCTTCCTTTAAATTGCTCTTCTTCATGTGTCTTGTCACCCCCGGCCTTTGACTCCCCATTTCACCTCCTTCAGCTGGTTTTGCTCTTCTCTTTCATCCCATTTCTCTGCTCCTTCTATCTCAGCCTCTCCTCTTCTCAAGAATGTCCTGGATTTGGAGCTTGGCTGTCACCATGGGGACTGTTGGTGGGGAGATAATGAACGAGAGCAGCAGACAGCTGACGGAGCGGGGGAGGCGGCGGGGGAACGTGGAACTCTGGCTTCATGAAGCTCGGTGAGGGAGGGAAAATAATGCATGAGGAAACAAACAAGGTCAACAGCATGATGGGCAGGTAAAGATCAACATATGGATGAAAGGAAATGAGAATGAGAGGATGAAAGCTATTTTTAAGGGGGATAATTGAGGAAAGAAGAGAGAGGCAGGTCTGTGTGAACCCTGATCTCTGTTTGAAAGAGATCAGGGAGGAGGAGGAGGATGGATAAATGGCTTAAAAACATGCAAATTGTGATGAGAGAAAGATGAGAGGCCCAGGAGGGGAGTGAAGATGAAAGACAGATGAATTGAGGATTGAGTGAGGATGTCAGGATTATATGGGAAATGAAAAGGAAATGAGGGATAAAAAGACTGAGGGTAGTATAAAAGCAGAAGGAGCTGGAAAGGTCAGTGGTAGAAGCAACTAGTACTCCAACAACTTGACTTCATCTATATATACCAATACATGAGCATGTCCACCTTTGCCATGGTGCCAGTGGGTGTATAGAGAAAGAAAAAGCCACTAGCTCACAAACTAAACTCTTCTTTTATTTGGTTCATGTCATCCGGGCTACATGATGCAGTGATGGCTGCTGGGTAATATGTGTATGTTATTGGCTAATCTGAAGACTCTATTTGACTAACTCAGGTTAAACCAACCGTTAACATTCCAGCTTTAAGGTTAAAGGAGCTTGAGGCCGGATTGTGGCAAGATTTATGAAAAAAATCCGTATACATTTTAAGTTTTGTAGTAATAATGTCAGATGAAGCGTTCCAAACCAAAAAGAATGTTTCCTCTAGTGTATCTCTCCGTTGCCTTGAACAGGCTGTTGCTGCAAAATGTGCTGCAATTCGGTCCCGAATTTCCCGCGCTGTCCTGCGGATGTGACGTCACATGACGCTGCATGCGCGTTCTCCCCGTTCTCCCGTGCCGGCTTCACTGTTGGCTGCAGTACCCCCAATGGCCGTCGTGGTGAAGGGTGGCGCTAGAGAGTCTCATTTCTTAAAAGGAGCCTCAAGCTCCTTTAAAGTATTTGTAGGAAAATGAAAAGTTCCAGTTCCTCTACTGACCACTAGGAGTCAATCTCCATTTACCTCCATGTTAAAATGTCCAACTTTAGTATTTACAGTTTGGTATTAAAAAACAAACTAAGAAAAACAGTTCTGGTCTCAGAATCAGAAAGAAGTTTATTACCAAGTAGTTTAACACACACAAGGAATTTATTGTGGTGATTGGTGGAATACAACAGAGCAAACAATATTTAAGGAAAAAATGTACAACAAGTTGGTTCTAAAGTGCTGGAGTAATGAGTCTGTAGGAGAAAAACCATGTACATGAGGTGACCTGGGATGCCATTAATGTGACGCTTAAGGTCAGAAGTGGAGTCTTTACGTTAATGTAACGTAGAGTGGGGTGGGGGGCAGTGCGTGCTAGACGGGGGAGAGGGGGGTCCAGGGGGGTCCAGGGGGGGCGGGGTATCCAGGGGGGTCCAGGGGGGTCCAGGGGGGGCGGGGGGTCCAGGGGGGCCCAGGGGGGACCGGGGGTCCAGGGGGGTCCAGGGGGGTCCAGGGGGGACCGGGGCCTTGTTGATGAGGAAGCTGCAGTTGGGCAGAAACTGTTTTTGTGGCGTGAGGTTTTGGTCCTGATGGACTGCAGCCTCCTGCCAGAGGGAAGAGTCTGGAACAGTTTATGTCCGGGGTGGGAGGGGTCTGCTGCAATCTGACCTGCACCTTCAGGTCCTGGAGGCTGCAGGTCCTGGAGGATTCAGGTCCTGGACCCTTCAGGGTCCTGGAGGCTGCAGGTCCTGGAGGCTTCAGGTCCTGGAGGCTTCAGGGTCCTGGAGGCTTCAGGTCCTGGAGGCTGCAGGTCCTGGAGGCTGCAGGTCCTGGAGGCTTCAGGTCCTGGAGGCTTCAGGTCCTGGAGGCTTCAGGGTCCTGGAGGCTGCAGGTCCTGGAGGCTGCAGGTCCTGGAGGCTGCAGGTCCTGGAGGCTTCAGGTCCTGGAGGCTGCGGGTCCTGGAGGCTGCAGGTCCTGGAGGCTGCAGGTCCTGGAGGCTGCAGGTCCTGGAGGCTGCAGGTCCTGGAGGCTGCAGGTCCTGGAGGCTTCAGGGTCCTGGAGGCTGCAGGTCCTGGAGGCTGCAGGTCCTGGAGGCTGCAGGTCCTGGAGGCTTCAGGGTCCTGGAGGCTGCAGGTCCTGGAGGCTTCAGGGTCCTGGAGGCTGCAGGTCCTGGAGGCTGCAGGTCCTGGAGGCTGCAGGTCCTGGAGGCTGCAGGTCCTGGAGGCTTCAGGTCCTGGAGGCTTCAGGGTCCTGGAGGTCCTGCACCAGCCGTTGTGAATGTAGAAACAGATTCCTCCACCTTTCGTTTTTTCCGGGGAGTTGCCTGTCCCTGTCGGCTCTGAGGAGCTGGAAGCCTGCCAGCTGCAGCGCGGAGGGAAAGTCTGCTGGGAAGTAACGCTGCAAGCTGCAGACCGAGTGGCTGCAGGTCCCAGTGCAGAAAGAAAATGTCAGTAGCACACAAACTTGAACCGAAAATATGATTTGCCCGAGCTAGTCCTAATTTCAGCTCGGGCAGCACTCTTTCAGAGGTCACTTTTGTAACAACACTTAAAGGAGGATGAGGACATTTTAACATAAGTCAAGGAAGCCCAGCTAAAATGGCTAACAGTGATTTAACTATAGTGGGTCGGGGCCTCTTTTCACAGTACTGTGCAGCATCCCGTTGCAAATGGATGGAATGAACACGTCTGTAAGACAGCTGAAACACACCCACCATAATTAAATCACTGTTAGACATTCTAGTTTTGCCTTTGTTTTGTTTTGTGTTTTCCACCAACCATTACCTCTTAATATCACAAACTGGAGTGGACTCTGAAGCATGTGTATATGTCATAGAATAGAAAGCTCTCATTAACTTCAGTAAATCTTCCACAACACTGATTTGTGTACGTGTGATTCTTAATGAGCACCCACTGATTGTTTGCCCTGGTCTCACTCAGTGATGTGAAAGCTGTACTGGTCCTCTTCTGCTTTAACCTGTTAACATTCCTGTAAAACTTTCATCATTTAGCATAAAACACCTATCTAAGGCATACCAAAAGTAAATTGAATGCTGTTCTTGAACCGTTTGAAGTACATGGATGGTTTTTACCCCAACTGTCAGAATCACTGTAGGTGCTACTAGCATTGAGTAATCTCAGTTTGAACACACTGAAATAGAAGGTTTTTATTTCTGCCGGAAATTTGTTTTGTAATCAGATGTCTGCAGATGAGTGTAGCTGTGACTTATTAGCTGGAAAACACAATGGCACCACAGCATGAAGCCTTATCTAGTGCAAGTTCAAATTTGATAACAAGAGCACAAAAAGGAGTATTTTACACGTTTTTGTAAGATTTTGTCTAGAACTTTCCAAAAATGGCCATTTGGAGACGCCAAAAGGACACTTGTGGTGCTTTTATATTAGTACCTACTAGGGGTGTAACGGTATTTGTATTCGTCCTGTCACAGTACGGGTGTCACGGTTCGGTGCACGCAGCCATACGGCGAATACGTCTGACTGAGTTAAAAAAAATAAATAAAAAATCAATGTCTGAGTCAGTCCTCACTCCAATCCAGGTGGCGGTAATTCGCCTTAAAGCTGCCAGCAACCACCATTACGGAAAAAGAAGAAGACGAAGGACGAAGAAGAAGAAGATGCAACAAACAGATGCAACAAACTGAAGAAGAAAGTCGCATGGCAAGTGTAGAAAGAGAGCTAGAGGAGCCGCCTGCTTCGTTTAAATCAGCAGTGTGGGAACACTTTGGGTTCCCAGTGGAATATAACGGTGATGGAATGCAGGTGGTGGAACGGACAAACACTGTGTGTCGACGTTGTTTCACATGTGTGCGATACGTCGGTGGAAACACGTCGAACATGCTAACGCATGTAAGACGGCATCACCCCGATATGCCCATCACCGGAGGTAGGAAAAACAAAACAGGTGCCCAACAACTTATCCCCGCTGCTTTTAAGCAGCGTCTAGATGTGAAAGCAGACAGGGCCAAAGACATTACCGAAGCAATTGGCGTGTACATTTCAACATCTATGCACCCATAGGCTATGCAGCAGTAGAGGAGCCCGGGTTCAAGTATTTATTAAAAGTGCTCGAGCCTCGTTACAATGTCCCATCCCATGCTCACATAAGCCAGTCCGTGGTCCCTGCCATTTACAGACGTACACGAGCAGTGGTGGAGCATGAGCTGTCTGCTGCACAAGCTGTTGCACTAACAACGGATGGATGGACCTCCCGTTCCACTGAAAGCTACCTCACTGTGACAGCCCACTTCATTAACTTTGAGTGGGAAATTAAAAATCCAGTTCTACTAACACGCCCTGTGTATGAACAGCACACTAGCGCTCACCTAGCTGAGAAGCTACAAGAGGCAGTAACAGAGTGGAAACTTGAAAAGCCCAAAACCATTGCAGTGACCACAGACAATGCAAGAAACATGGTTAATGCAGTCACAGAAGCAGAACTGGGTCCACACATTGTATGCTTTGCCCACACCTTAAACTTAGCATCACAGAAAGCTATGGCAGTCAACCAGATATCTCGACTCTTGGGGAAAATCTGAAGAGCGGTTTCTTTTTTCCACCGGAGCACACATTTTGGAGCAGAAGCAGGAGATGCTGCACTTGCCAAAACATCATCTCATCAATGATGTTCCCACACGCTGGAACTCCAGCTATGAGATGGTTGAGCGGTATCTTGAACAGCAAACGGCTGTTTATTCAGCACTAACAGAGAGGGCCCTCAAGAACAAGGATATTGATGTGGAGGTGACCGTTGCAGAGAGTGTGATTGAGGTTATGAAGCCTCTGAAGACAATCACAACAATATTGTCATTATATATAGTCATTTAATACTGCAGGGTGAGAGCAGAGAGACTAGAGAGGCCAGTCCATCGACTTCATCACAGGCCACTTCATTTCCAGTGACGGCACAATCTGAGGCAGCTTCTTCCCCTCCTCCAAAGAGGTCAGCCATGAACTTTTTAGCCCACTCTTTAAAACTGAGCAGAGTAACCAGCCTGATCAGAGGCAGCAGTTGAAGGAGGAAGTGTATGCCTACATGGCAAAGGACTGCATTTCTATTGATTCCAGCCCGCTCTCCTGGTGGAAGGCTCACGAGTCTCTTTATCCTAACCTAGCCATGTTGGCAAAGAGTTACCTGGCTGTACCTGCCACCTCAGTCCCCAGCGGGAGGGTTTTCTCCACGGCAGGGGATATAGTTACTGCCAGCAGATCTGCCCTCACTACAGACAATGTAGACAAACTCATTTTTTTTAAGAAAAACTTGAAAATATAATGAAGCTTTAGTACCTTTTCAAGAGGTGCATAATGACCTTACAGACTCACAATTTTGAAGTGTATTTATTTTGTATTTTCTCATCAGGAGTTGTTATTCAGTTCTGTATTGCCTTTTATTTTGCATCAGCCGTAGGCTGAAGTAATTGAATCACTCTATTTATTTTGTAGTATTTCAAGAGATGCTTTTCAGTTTAGGAACTATTTGAACTTTAATATACAGTATATGGTTTATGTGAGAGTGTGTTCTCTGTTTACAGTTAAATGTGCAATACAACATGTTAGGTTCTATTTTTATAATAAAGTTAGCAAAGTTTCCACTTGGCAAGTGCTACTGTACTGGACTTTTGAAATTAAAAACACTAATGCACAAGTTCAATGTTTTATTCTATTTATTTTACACTTTAATAAGAGATGCTTTTTAGTTTTGTAGCCGATTCAACAAACTTTAACTTTCAAATGCTATGATCAAAATAAAGGAAGAAAAAGCTAGTCTTATACATTTGGGACTTTTTGTATTTTTTTCCCCGTTGTACCGAACCCGTACCGAACCGTGACTTGTGTGTACCGTTACACCCCTAGTACCCACTCAGCGCGACTCAACTCGCCACGCTTCCACTCACGTCCACTCGCCTTGTCCTTGTTTGTTTTTCAACACCCAGATGAGAAGTAGGAGGTTGGAGTGAAGCTGCTGTGACGTATTTGATTGTTTGATCTAAACAAAACTAAAGATGTGCTGCTGGGTCTGTGGCTTGTGTTCAATACCAAGTTAAAAAATGAGAGTGAGAGAAGCTTCAAGCGGTGACGCTTTTTTATTTTGTTAGTTTGTCTCGACTGCTGAAAAGTCAGCTGGAGCCGTGAGCAGCTATGAAGAGACAGAGCTCCTGGTAGATCTGGTCGTTCCTTATCTCCGTCTAGATCCCTTTTTAATTCTCTCCTCAGCACCAGGTTTATGAACATCTGACCCTCAGAGTTGGATCATGAAACAGACTTTTGCTGCCGTTGCTGGTTGAATAAAATGAACAAGAATCCGTCAGAGTCTCTTTCTCTGATTTCCTCCTCCTGACTCAGACGTCTGACTCCAACCCCCCGACCAATCGGTGGCCTGTAGTGTGATGATGTCAGATGCAGCCGACTCAGCAGCTTAGAACCTCGGCAGAATAGACACAGAAAAAGAACCTACTCGGCACGTTAGACCCCTAGTGGAGAAGCGCAAAACCGGGACGAGGCGAGTCGAGTCGGGCTGAGTAGGTACTAGTGTAAAAGCACCATTGGATAACCATGGTCACATACCTAGGATAAAAGGGCATAACTCTTTAACCTTTCAATGTACAGTCATAATTTTGGCCACTAATGAAAGCTGAAACTTAGAGGTATCCTCTCCAATATCCAGATTCACTATCGATATTCACTATCAATATTGCTGAAAAAAAGTTACTGAAACATTAAGCTAAACTTTGGATAATAGAGTCAAAACACGGACGCACGTTTCATTCGCTGCAAGTAAATTCACTTTACGCAGGCACTTCCTTGTTGTGGCTTTATTACCACCCCCTGAAGCGGCACATTGTTGTCTTCAGAATTTCCTTGACTATACAATGTGCCAGTCATCAGTACGATTGGTTCCAATTGGCTCATTCTTTTCATGACAAAAGGGGGACATGGGCTTCATTTGCATACAGGCGCTCATTGGCTATTGTAGGCTATGGAGAGGACAGGCAAGCTCCTGTATGGTCAAATGAGGTGTCAATCAAAAGGACAGCGTACAGACTCCATTTTGAGACCAAGATATCTGGGATGTATACGTGCAAAGTTAAAGCAAATAATACATTGAAAATTTGGGACATTGAACGGCTAATTTCAAATGATGCAGCAGCTGTTTATGGATATTTACTAGTAAAATAATGTATTTTGGACTAAATACTTTACTGGATTGGATCGACTGGACCTTTCTGAATGTAACCACACCGTTTTTGTGGGAATATTTTTGATTGCTTATTTAGGGACCATGAAGATTTCCTGGCCCATGATGATGACTGGCTAATAAGCTAATAAGCAGAGTCTTGGATCTCTGTGCTGAACTGGTCCAGTGTTAGACAGACCGACCCACCGGAATCGCGCCATCCCGGTGCACATACAGGTGCTGACCACTCTTGGTTTTCTGGCTCTTTCCAGCGGGAATTAGCCGACAGGTATGTGTTTGATTAACAATAAATAATGTTACATGTTCTGCCTAAAGCCCCTTTGAGGTACGATATAATATCTAAATTCCGTCTTTAGGTCTGGGATATCACAGCCGTCACTGAGCACTAAAATGCCAGCCGTTTCGGATGTTATTATTAAAATGACCAGTCGATACCTCTGGTTTCTCTACACTGTGGAGGAACAGGCCAACATTAAAAGGCAATTTGCAGCAATGGCAGGTTTCCCAAATGTAATCGGTGCTATTGACTGCACTCACGTTGCTATAAGGGCTCCGAGAGAAAATGAATTTGTCTATGTGAACCGTAAAAATTTGCATTCAATAAATGTACAAGTCATTTGTGCCTCAAACATGGTTCTGACAAATTTAGTGGCACAGTGGCTCGACACATGACTCATTCATCCTGACGCACAGCAGTGTAGGAAACAGACTGCAGGTGGCGCTGCGAGTGATCAGCAGGCTCATTTATATGCAAACACAGTCATGAAGTACTGTGCATTGACCATTCATGGTAGAAAGTGGGCGTGTAGAGGGCGGGGTATGAGGCGAATTCACCTGCACAACCTTCCAGCTGGACTGTGATTTATAAAGAGAACTTTGCGTGCAGGCTCGCGGTTTTATAAACTTTTTTGTGCGCACGCCATTTTCGGCTTTTGAGCGCACGTACACTTTTAGTATGAATCCTACGCACTCTTTTATAAATGAGGCCCCAGGACAGTAATGGCGCTTTTCCACTAGTACTTACTCAGCCCGACTCGGCTCGTCACGCCTCTACCCGTTTTGTCCCCGTTTGTTTTTCCACAGCCAGGTGAGAAGTGGGCAGGTTGGGTTGAAGCTGCTGTGACGTACTCGATTGCGCAACCGTTTTGTTCATGTCGGCGCTGATCAGAAATCAGCTGGAGCCGCGAGCGGCTGAGAGTAAAACAGCCCATCTACATCCCTTTTTTAATTCTCTCCTCAGCCACCAGGTTTATGAACATCTGCACCTCAGAGTTGGATCACCAAACAGACGTTTTGCGCTTTATAATAAAATCGCAGCGAGCCGCGAGTCGCGCTCGCGCTGACTCCCGCTTCCTGATTCAAACGTTTGACGGCCCCACCCCCGACCAATCAGAGGCGTGGAGGGTGATGACGGCCCCGCCTCCCGACCAATCAGTGGCGCAGAGGGTGGTGACGTCGGTGACGTCGGTAACCGAATGGTTACAGAAATAGTATCGGCTTGGAGTGGCTCTACCCGCCTCAGCCCTAGTGCAAAAGCGCAAAACGGGGCCGTTGCGGGTAGAACCGAGGTGAAGCGGGACTAGTGCAAAAGGGACTTAAGACAGCTGAAACACGGCCACCATAGTTAAATCACTGTTAGCCGTTTTAGACCATAGTTCCTACAGAGACTTTAGTGATCAACTAGTTCACTTGTGTCTCAGGCAACCAGCGTTACCTTGCATTACTTCTGATCAGATCCTCAACTCCGACGTTCCCACGGAAACAACATCTGAAACAAGTGCTGCCAGGGCTGAAATGAGGCCTGGAGGAGCTGCAATTGAGAACCAGCTGATATTCAGCTTCTTGACTGCAACCTTCAGGTCCTCAAGGCTTTTTAGAGTTGGGGGCAAAAAAACAGTCATCCTCAAACGGTGTAGCTGGAGGGCCTTCCCAAAACTGTCCTTTGCACCATGCTCCAAATCTGTTTCTTTGTGCAGCAGATTTGGTTGTTTTTAACAAGGTCAGGCTAGATTTACCTATCAGAGGTCAGTAGAGGAACCTGCTGCTTTTCTTGCAATGATCTCTGTGAAAAGTAAACTGGGAAAACTGGACATTGCCTCTCAACAGTGTCCCCAGATGTACGAAAATGATCGTATTGGTAGGATAATTTAGATCTCTGTACGATGTGCGATCAATAGTTGAAAATGTACGATCATTTCATAATGTCACTCAAAAAGTAACTATTATTCACTATTAGTCTGATCTGGAATAAGATGTGGCAGATTAATTTGTTTTTCATTGATCTAGTGTTTTAAATTATGTGTTACCATCCTCCAATATTCTCACACAGAGATGCCTCTTTACCTGCCCCATGCCGTCAGAATACATTGTAGACTAATTTCTCATCCGCTGTTGTTGTTGTAGCCTATGATAATGTATGACAGTTTCAGGCTCTTTGCACAATAATTTGGTTTAGGGTGTCTGGGAATTCTGGCCCCTTATCACTGCAGGACTCAGCTTCAAATCACTCTGAACGTGCACAACTTTAGTTTCTACTGGAACTGATACCACTTGTTCCCACAGAGGTACAGCATATAGCTCTAGTTTATGGATAGTGGTGGATGAACACTGGAAGTAGCTGTAGAGAGAAACAGCTGTACAGAAAGACTCAGGCAATATGAGTGGGACACCAGATATAAGAATCAGGGAAGAAAAGAATGAAGAGCACACCACCTTTGAGTCATTTAAATGGATATAGTCTCAGCATGGCTCCCATTTGAACGGAGGGACAGTAATATCAGGGTCACAGATAAGGAGGGTGACGATAACGTGTGTGACACTGATTATGTGTTGAGGGACATGAACGGAAAATAGCAGTGTAAGTCGTGTAGAAGAAAATGAAAGCTTAGTGATGACAAAGGAAGGAAACAGAGAGGACAGAAAGAGCAGGGAGGAGCATGGCAGAGAACAGGAAAATAATGGAAGAGCAAAGGGAGGGATGGAACAAGAAAGGTGAGTGGAGCAGGAATGCTTGGATGGAGGAAAAAGATGGAGAAAACTGGAAATCATCAAGAAGATTAGGTTGTGGACATTTATGGTGATGACTGAGAACCAAATGAAGCAAAACAACATAATTCAAATGCCACAGGAGGCAGATGTTAGAAAAATGATCTGAGACATACGTCTATGCTGTCATTCTGTTATTTCAGGCATACCTGACTGATGAACATTAACCTTATCATCCCAGTAATATATTTAATACATGCATTTCTGAGACTTTTGTACCACATCAATAATAAAATAGGGGAAATAAGTTTTATACCAAAAAACTAGTTCCCACCACAGCACCTAAAGCAGGTTCAGGTCTGGACTTTGACCAGGTCCTTCCAGAACCTTGATTCTTTTCCATCATTCTGATGTAGATTTGTTCCTGTGCTTGGGATCATTTCCTGTCACATGACCATGTTTTTGCCAGTTTTTACCTCTCAGACAGATGTCCTCACATTTGTCTCTAGAATACTCTGCTTTACAGTGTACAGTTTGTACATGGTGCAGCATCCTCTGCTGGTGGTGAAGAGCATCTCTGAATGCACAACACCAGATCCTGCAGCATGGGAGTGAGAGGGGCAGGGTAACGGCCCGGTCAGGCGGGGGAGAGGTTTGTCCGTCAAGACTCCTCTCCCTGGCCCTGCCCCTTCTCAACCTTTCCCCGACCCTGCACCTAACCTGGGGCTTGCTGATTGGGCCGGAGCTTCGGGAGCTGCTGCTGGCCTGCGGTCCCCAACCCCGGTGATCCCGTTGCTGCTTCCACCTGCCTGCGGTCCCCACCCCCGGTCATCCCGCTGCTGCTTCCACCTGCCTGCAGTCCCCACCCCCGGTCATCTCGCTGCTGCTTCCACCTGCCTGTGGTCCCCACCCCGGTCATCCCGCTGCTGCTTCCACCTGCCTGCGGTCCCCACCCCCGGTCATCCCGCTGCTGCTTCCACCTGCCTGCGGTCCCCACCCCCAGTCATCCCGCTGCTGCTTCCACCTGCCTGCTGTGCTGCTGACATCCCCGACCCCCCAGTCTGGCCTTCGGCAGGAGGGTCCCCCCTTATGATCCGGGTCCTGGTCCAGGTTTCTTCCCTCCTAAAGGGGAGTTTTTCCTTGCCACTGTTTGGCTTAAGGCTTTTCTCCCACTAGGGGAGTTTTTACCAACCATTGTTTATGTAATAATTGCTCAGGGGTTTATGTTCTGGATCTCTGGAAAGCGTCTAGACAACATCTGTTGTATTAGACGCTATATAAATAAAATTGAATTGAAGTGAATAGAATTTACAGAGGGGTTCATGATCCACTCAATGACTGACAGGTGTCCAGGTCCCAGATCATGACTCTGCCAGCACCGTGCTTGAGAGAGGCTGGATTTACATGGCAGGGCAAGGTCGTCTGCGTTCGTCTTCACAAATTTGGAACTGGGTGGCGTTATCCTTCGCTGAAATGAATCGTGAGTAGTGTGTGTTGCAATAATTAGGGGATTTTCAACTTTATCGGCTACAATTCATGCACCAACCAATCAGGTTGCGTCTATGCAGCTAGAGCCTAATCAAACCATTCTCACTATAGAGCATTAACCCTTGTGCTGTCTTCGGGTCAAGGAAGGAGGAAGGGAAGAAGGGAGGACAGAAGGAAGGAAGGAATAAAAGAAGGATGGAAGGAAGGGTGAAAAGAAGGAAGGGAGGAAAGAAGGGAGGAAGGGAGGGAGGAAGGAAGGAAGGGAGAAAAGAGGAAGGAAGAAGGAAGGAGAGAGCAGGAGGAAAGAAGGAAGGAAGGGAAAAAAGAAGGAAGAAAGGGAGGGAGAAAAGAAGGAAGGAAAGAAGGGAGTAAAGAAGGAAGGAAGGAAGGAAGGAAGGAAGGAAGGAAGGAAGGAAGGAAGGAAGGAAGGAAGGAAGGAAGGAAGGAAGGAAGGAAGGAAGGAAGGAAGGAAGGAAGGAAGGAGAGAGCAGGAGGAAAGAAGGAAGGAGAATTAGGTCATTTTGACCCAAATACAGTACAAGGGTTAAAGGAGCATGAGGCAGGATTGTGTCAGGATTTATGAAAAAAATCCGTATACATTTTAAGTTTTCTAGTAATAATGTCAGATGAAGCGTTCCAAACCCAAAAGAATGTTTCCTCTAGTGTATCTGTCCTTTGCCTTGAACAGGCTGTGTGCTGCAAAATGTGCTGCAATTCGGTCCCGAATTTCCCGCGCTGGGCTGTGGATGTGACGTCACATGACACTGCATGTGCGTTCTCCCCGTTCTCCCGTGCCGGCTTCACTGTTGGCTGCAGTACCCCCAACGGCCGTCGTGGTGAAGGGTGGCGCTAGAGAGTCTCATTTCTTAAAAGGAGCCTCAAGCTCCTTTAAACTCCAGAAAGTTGAATAAAGGTTATATTACCATTTCCAGATTGATGTGCAGCAACATCTGTTTCTCCAAGACTGATGTCTTTCCCTGTTGGCATTGTGCTGGCACACACCTGAATGCTCCAGAACAAGACATGGCTAAAACATCTTCTTTCTTAGAGGTCTGTGTTTGTCTGGTTTTGTGATTTAGATAAAAAACTGATCACATTTTATGGCAAATGAATCAGTTAAGTGCGGAGGGTGGACATGCGTTTTCTGGCTACCGTAATCGTTGGCCTGACATTATAATATCAATGGGTCAGGATTTTCATCACATCATGTGTGTTCTGAAAGAAAATAAACAATCAAAAGAGATATTGCCATTTCTCAACATTGAAGCGTGGACAGCTCGCCACCATGTTGTAGTCATGAGGACAGGCATGAGGACAGACATGAGGACAGACATGAGGACAGACATGAGGACAGACATGAGGACAGACGTACATACAGATGTATTTTTTGCAGAAACTGGCCCGCATGAGGGTGAAGTGAGATTCCTGGTGTGGGAAAGTGTGTTTTTATGTGTGTGTTTTTTTTACCTGAGTGTGTTATTTACCAACTCAGAAGTGAAACAATCAGTCATCTGCCCTCATTCTGTCACCTCGACGCTGAACTGCGCACTCACAAACACACACAAGTTTGTACAGAAGTGAATCTCAAATGCTGCCTCCTCGTCACTGAGCGCTTGTATCTGATTTGAATCACAAAGGATCAGTGTCTGACTTTACATCTTATGTAGTTAATTTAGGCTGTTTTCACAGAAACACAACCAACGAGAAAGGATCAGGACAGCAGATGGCATGTTGGAGGCATAGTGTTAAGTTTCAGTTTTTTGGATTGTTAGTTTTTCCTTTTCCTGTGTATGTTGTGTTCCCTGAATGGCTTGATTCGTATTCAGGGAGTATTAAAAGAGCCTGAGGCGTGTGTTTAATGCCAGATAATTCCGCATGTTCGGTCTCAGCCAGTGTTCATCACTTCTTCCCAGGTTGCTTTCAAGTAAACCATCTCGTTAACATGTTTGTTTGATTAGTTTCCTGGGTAAGCAGAGTTTTATGTTAACCAGTTTTTCTCTCCTGAATTGCAGTGAATTTCTTCTGTTGCTTTTTTCATGTGTGTTTTTCTTCCCCGGCCTCAGTGCAGCACTTTTTGTTGGTGGCTGTCAAAAAGAGGGACCTTGTTTTTGAAACTTACAGATTCTGTCTTTGCAAGTGGATCCACCCACTGCAGATCCTAACACATGTTCAAATGATGAGCTGGACGTACCACGAACACGCAGCAACCTTCTCCTCAGGTGTACTGGATTATCTATGGAAGGTATTCTCACTGCAGCTCAGCCAGCTTGGTTGCCAAGGTGACAGATCCTGAAAAAAATGAAGAAAAAAGAGCTGGGCACGGTGCAGCTGGTAGTGCAGCCGTTTCACGGTAAGAAGGTCCTGGGTTCAATTCCCGCCGGGGGATGCTGTGGGTGCTGAGTGCATGTTAAGTTCCCCCATGACTCCAGCACCACACCCTGGGTGGGGTTGGAGAAAGGATCTTTCTGTGTTTGCATGTTCTCCCCGTGTTCCCTTGGGTAGCTAATGTTCTCTACCCTCACAAAAACATGCAGCAGTCCTGGGCTCTACTGCCCCCTCTGGCCAGCCAGGGCGCCAGATGGGGTGGGGAGGATCCGGCCGTAATAACGCTTCATCCTTTCCAGGGTCACAGGGGTCTGCTGGAGCCTATCCCAGCTCAAAGCAATAAAATGGGATAAAAGATAAATCCGAAAATAAAAGGATAAAACAAAATAAGTTCCACTGTCTTGCTAGGTGTCAAAAGCCAAGGAGAAGAGGGGGGTTTTGACGAGGGATTTAAAATCGGACCAAGAGGAGACCTGTCTGCTGAGGCGGGTCATTCTTGAACTTTCGGGGTGCAACAGCGAACGCCTTCTGAGTTTTGGGCTCTCCAGCCCAAAATTTCAGGACCAGCTGACCTAAGAGAGCCGTATGTAGAAGCTCAGAGAGGTACGTGGGGCAGGGCCATTCAAGGATTTAAGCAGGGTAAGCATTCTGATCCATGTGGAGAAGGGAGATGGAGGACAAGCGTGGATTACTATTTCAAACCGTTGTCTTGAAAGAACTGGCTTAATTTTGACTTACATGCTTCAAATGATAAAAACTCGATAACCACCCTCATCTGGCTGTCAAACTTGAGATCTCCATCAACTTTAACCTTTAGGTTAGTGATGGTTGGTTTGATATGCCGGGTCAAAGAGTCCACATCTGTTCCACTGGGTGCCACAAAAAACATCACTTCAGTCTCTCCTGTTTCTCATCTGCCCTGATTGTCCGAACCTGTGTCTCGTTATCCCCTGTTATATCTGGTCTTGTCTTTTCTTGCTCCCTGTCGGTCCGTACTGTTTCCTTCGTCCATGTGTCCTGTCAGGTTTTTGGTTTTGCTCTCGTGTTTTGGTTAATCCTGTTCTGCAGCGTTTTTGGTTCTTGGTTTTTTGCTAAATAAATCCTGTTTTTGCAACTCCTGCTCTCCTGCATTTGGGTCCTCAACAAACACCAATTGTGACAGGGGTCATCTTATGTCCAATCTGTGGAGTCTCAGTTTTAAACAGGCACTTGCTTGTAGCATGTGGCAGCTTTTTACTAGGTGTTACCATAGCTGTATGGTGTTGGAACTTTTTGCTGTTTAGATGGAAATGTTCTTAATTAGATTTTGCTAACCGCTTGAGTTAATTATATCATGACTTGTATCATTAAAAATTGTTTTGTATGATTTCTGCAGCAACTGAGCATCAAGATTGAGGATGATCGTTAGGACGACGTCAAAATGTTTGTCATTCACTTACAGTAATTGTCATATAAATAACAGAAAGGTAAACACAGTATAGCACAAGCAACCTAATGACCTTCTGACTATCTTTGCTTCCCGTAGATAATGAGTTTGAGGGTCTGCGAGCAGAAATTACCCTTTCGAATGTAGAGGTCCACTTCCAGTCAATAATCTAGAGTTGCTTATATTTTTGTGTTTGCAGGAAGTGAGCTCCTGCTCTGAAGATATTGGCAGTCAGTTTACTAGGCCACCACCTGCATTTCTCCAAGAACAATGTTTTAATGTTGATTGACTTTGGTACTTATATTCGATTTTTTTACCAGAATTATATTCAATGACAATATTACCCTTTTTGTGTGTGGACAGACTATCTTTTCCATTCTTTTGAAGCCATTTCTCAAAACAGAACGATGATAGAGTGAATTGTGTGAAAAGATTGTCATAAAAACGTGATATTCTGCATCAAAAGGTTCTAGCAGCCAGCAAAAAATCTGTGCTGGTGTCTCATTAACAAATACTGTGTATGAAGAACTGGAAAAACCCGCCAGTGAGTGTCTCCAACGGACAAAACCTCAGAAATGTGCATACGCCAGCCTTGATGTGTGCATGAAGGACCGCAACGTTCTCGTTCAAGTCCCTTTTTGAACATCCGACCGCGAGCGTAGAAAGTGGTGTACGCATGTTTTTTGTGCGCCGCACTCTTAGTACATGAGGCCCCAGGTCAGGACGACCTTCCTCTCTCAATTCAATTCAATTCAATTTTATTTATATAGCGTCTAATACAACAGAGTTGTCTCTAGACGCTTTACAGAGACCCATACCCAGAACATAAACCCCCGAGCAGTTATTACATAAACAATGGCAGGTAAAAACTCCCCTAGTGGGAGAAAAACCTTAAGCCAAACAGTGGCAAGGAAAAACTCCCCTTTAGGAGGGAAGAAACCTTGAGCAGGACCAGGCTCATCAGGGGGGACCCTCCTGCCGAGGGCCAGACTGGTGGGTCAGGGACGGCAACAGCACAGCAGGCAGGTGGAAGCAGCAACGGGATGACCGGGGGTGGGGACCGCAGGCCAGCACACAGCTCCCGAAGCTCCGGCCCAATCAGCAAGTCCCAGGTTGGGGTGCAGGGTCAGGAAAAGACTTGTGCTCCGTAATGCAAGCTACAAGCCACCCACGGCCACCTGCAGGACAAAAGAGAGAAAAGGGAGGAGAAGGGGGGGCCAGCAACGGGATGACCAGGGGTGGGGACCGCAGGCCAGCACGCAGCTCCCGAAGCTCCGGCCCAATCAGCAAGTCCCAGGTTGGGGTGCAGGGTCGGGGAAAGACTTGTGCTCCGTAATGCAAGCTACAAGCCACCCACGACCACCTGCAGGTTCCGGTGTCCGGCAAAGGATGCTGCAACATGGACAAAAGAGAGAAAAGGGAGGAGAAGGGGGGGCCAGCACAAGAAACCACAGGAGCGACTCTGACACACTAAAGTTTACACTACCTAGAGATTTACCAACACCAGCTAGAGGTTTACTAAACACTAACTATAGGCTTTACTAAACAGAAATGTTTTAAGTTTAGTTTTAAAGGTGGAGGTGGTGTCAGCCCCCTTAACCCAGATTGGAAGTTGGTTCCATAGTAGTGGCGCCTGATAGCAGAACGCCCGCCCTCCAAATCTACATTTAGATACTCTAGGAACTACAAGTAAACCTGCACTCTGAGAACGGAGAGCTCTGACAGGAACATAAGGCACTATCAGGTCTTGCAAATAATGCGGAGCTAAGCCGTTTTGGGCTTTATACGCAAGTAATACAATTTTAAATTGGATTCTGAATTTTACGGGTAACCAATGGAGCGACGCTAACACTGGAGAGACGTGGTCTCTCCTGCTAATTCCTGTCAGTACTCGTGCTGCTGCATTTTGGATCAGCTGGAGCCTATTCAGCAAATTACTTGGACATCCTGCTAACAACACATTACAGTAATCTAGTCTAGAAGATACAAACGCATTAACTAGTTTTTCTGCATCACTCTGTGAGAGGATTTTCCTAATCTTTGCAATATTACGGAGATGGAAAAAGGCTATTTTACAAACCTGATTGACATATGGTTTAAACGACAAAGCCTGATCGAAAATAACACCAAGATTTCTCACAGTTGCACTGGAAGCCATCGCAACACCATCTAATCCCTTCCTAAGATGCTCTGGACCAAGAATGATAACCTCTGTTTTATCTGAATTTAGAAGCAGGAAATTTCTGGACATCCAGTCCTTGATGTCCCTAAGACATGCCTGAAGTTTAACTAACGGTTCTGTTTCATCCGGCTTCATAGACAAATAGAGCTGCGTATCATCAGCATAACAATGAAATTGTATGCCGTGATTCTGGATTATACTTCCCAACGGCTGCATGTATAAACTGAACAAGATTGGCCCTAGCACTGAACCCTGCGGAACACCATAACAGACCCTTGACTGTTCTGAAGAAACCTCATGTACATGAACAAACTGGAACCTGTCAGATAGGTATGATTTAAACCAACATAGAGCTGTCCCTTTAATCCCAACAACATGCTCTAACCTGTGCAGTAAAATGCCATGATCTATAGTGTCAAAAGCAGCACTGAGGTCCAGTAGAACCAGTATGGACACTAATCCCTTATCTGAGGCCATAAGGAGGTCATTCGTGACTCGAACAAGTGCTGTCTCTGTGCTATGATGCATTCTGAACCCTGACTGAAAGACTTCAAACAGATCATTTCTATACAAATAGTCACATAACTGGCTTGAAACTGCCTTTTCCAGAATTTTAGACACAAATGGAAGGTTGGAAATTGGTCTATAATTAGCAAAGGTGTCTGGGTCAAGAGAAGGTTTTTTAAGTAAAGGTTTAATTACTGCGACTTTGAAAACCTGTGGTACATATCCTAAACTTAGGGATAAGTTAATTTGGTCCAGTATTGTCGCACCAATAAGAGAAAAAATATGTTTGAATAGTCGAGTCGGGATGGGGTCTAACATACATGTGGTTGACTTAGCTCTATTAACGAGTGAAGTCAGCTCAGGGAGGTCTATAGGATCAAAACAGTCTAGAGACAAGTCAGAGCCTAGGGAAGTCGCTAAAGCTGAAGAAACACCTACAACCGGCTGGTTGATTTCTTCTCTAATTCTCCTGATTTTACTGTTAAAGAAGCTCATAAAGTCTTCACTACTGAGAGCTGCAGGAATGCACGGCTCAACAGAGTTGTGACTCTTTGTCAGCCTGGCTACAGTGCTGAACAGAAAACGTGGGTTACTTTTGTTATCCTCTATCAACGTTGAATAATAAGCTGTTCTGGCTTTGCGAATGGCTTTTTTATATACTATTAGAATATCTTTCCATTCACGATGAGAGTCTACAGACCTACAAGAGTACCACTTCCTTTCCATTTTACGCACGTTTTGTTTCAACATGCGGATATCTGAATTATACCAGGGAGTTAAGCTCCTGTGGCTAGAAACCCTCCTTTTCAAAGGAGCAACTTCATCTAAAGCTGAATGCAACAAATCAGCAGTGTTACTAGCAAGGAAATCAACATCTGCAGAGGTAGAACCCAGGTCACTGGCCTCGACTACATCACTATTTCGCACTGTCGTAAGATAAGCAATGGCCTCCCTAAATTTAACAATAACTTCATCAGACAAACATCTGCTAAAATAATACCTCCTATTTTGCACTTCAACATCAACAAAATTAAATTCAAACGTTATTAAGTAATGGTCGGATAAAAGGGAGTTTACAGGTGACACCAACAGACCATCAGTTTCAACACCGTAGGTGAGAACGAGATCGAGAGTATGATTAAAACAGTGCGTCGGTTTATCCACTTTTTGTGAGATACCCATTGATTCTAGAAGAGAATCGAAGGCTAATTTAAGATTATCGCTTTCAACATCCATATGAATGTTAAAATCACCCACTATGATGAATTTATCTGTGCTGATCAATAATCCAGAAAGGAAATCTGAAAATTCAGACAAAAACTCTAGATAAGCACCAGCAGGGGGCCAGTACACTACCACTAACACAACTGGCTTCTCTGATTTCCAGCTCGGAAATTTCAGACCAAGCATGAGGCTTTCAAATGTATTATAGTTGCACTTAGGTTCAATTTTTGTTTGGAGACCGGAGTTATAAATTGCTGCGACTCCTCCGCCTCGGCCCGTGCTTCTAGGAATGTGATGATTAAAGTAGCCGGGCGGAGTTGATTCATTCAAACTAACATACTCTTCCTCCTGTAACCATGTTTCTGTTAAGCAGAAAATATCACTCCTGCTCTCTGTAATTATATCATTTACTAACAGAGACTTAGAGCTTAATGATCGTATATTTAGTAGTCCGCATCTAATTTTTCGGTCTGTAATTGGTACCAAATGTGCATTGGTTTTAATTTTTACAAGGTTATCTTGGTTAACGCCTCTATAACGCTGCACCTGGTGAACTTTTGGAGGGCGGGGAACTGCAACCACTTCTATTTTGCTAGGCACCTGGCCAGAGTCGCCAATATCATGTAATCCTACAGTTTTAGAGTCGCTAATTACATAATGCAATCCTACAGTTTTGTTGGCAGGCGTTGGTCCTTGAGAAGCAACAGATGTGTCGCTGAGTGGGGAAAAACGGTTAGACACATGAAGCGGGTGGTGGTGTTCTGTGAGCCCTTTAAGACTACCCTTCCTCCGAACCGTCACCCAGCTGCCCTGCCTGGCCGGCTGCCGGGGAGCTGCAGGGGAGCGGTTACGCTCAGCTGCTACGGGCCGGTCCGCAGAGGATTCTATCGGACTATGGTCTAGTTGGCCAAACCGGACCTCTAACTGACTAAGCCTCGCCTCCAGCCCTGTTAAACTACTCTCTGTCCTTCCTCCCATTCTCTTCCCTCTCGGCCACTAACCTTAGTGCATGTCAACATGTAAAAACATGTAAAAGCAGAGAGAGAAGAAGAAACCTGGAGGACGGAGACTAGAAAACAGGATAAATAAATAAACATATTAAGCAAACACATGAAACATGTTTGAGTCCATTCGTGTTGACAACCATAATTTGTTAAAAACCTTTATCCATTAAATATATATGCATTTTAATCTTTAGTCTAGTACAACATATTTTATTAATATTTTGATTCCATATTCTGACAGAGAGGACCAAAATCACCAAAGTGAAAGATGAAAGGACAAGATTGCTTTTCTAAGTATCAAATATATATGATCATACGTACAAATATAAGCATATAAACATGCAAGCACCCACACACACACACACACACACACACACACACACACACACACACACACACACACACACACATACACATACACATACACACACACACACACACACACACACACACACACACACACACACACACACACACACTTTTAGAGATACCTAAATACACTGAGAGACACACATTTGAACATACTGTATGAACACACTCTTAATAATATAATAATGTCAATAATAATCATAACAAGTTAGTCTCAAATATAGCTTGGTGGTAGATATGCTGCTATAGGCTTATGCTGCAGGGGGGCACCGACATGATCCGCTGGGCGGTGCCTCTCACCCTTCTTCTCCTCTCCTCTTCCCTTCCTCTCTTCTCCATTTCCATTTTCATTTATTATAAAATCTCATAGCTATCATTTTTGTCCATCGTTCCTGTAGTTTCTTGTGCTGGCCCCCCTTTTTTCTCTTTTGTGCATGCAATGAGCACCGCCCCGGCCAACATGCACCACAAACACAGCTCACCAAAGTGTTGCAACACACGGAGTCGACGAACCCTGTCTCCCCACAGCGTGATGGATGGCACAGCGCGGGGCATCAGCTCACTACAAACAACCACATTCAAACGTCCCCTTACTCATAATAAAAGTAGTACATCAACCACCATACACAAGAGAGAGAACTTACATCTCTATGCAGATTGTGACTGTCTGTCATGCGGTATTGCCCAATATATACAGGCAGTCTGCAGCGTGGAGCCGCTATTCACTGCCTCCTCCCATTCCCCGGCCACAGCCAAACGCTCTGAGGCACTTTTTCTTAAAATGCAACTCTCCACTCTCTTTTATCTAGAGCAACCTGTCTGCCGCCGCCTTTATAGGAAATGTTTGTCCCAGCTGGCTCAACACCACATAATTGCACACCTGGGCCAGAGACACGCCCCCCATCCCTCGTCACCCCTCACCTGGCCACATGTATATTAGGGGTGGGAGGATACGGTAACTCACCATTCAATACTGTGGCGATATGTGGCCCACGATAACCATAATATCACGATACACCATATCTACAATATTCCATATATTGTAATAAATTTCATCAACGATATATCACGTCTATGTGACTGAAAAAAGTGCATTTGTATATTTCCTCACTGCCTCCAGTCAAGTCCTCAAGTAGCTAAAATTATCAATCAATAATCAATAAGAAATCACACCCCTAAATATGTGAAAGATACAAATAAATATCTCTTCTATTTTTATTTTTGAAGAGACAACATTTGAGGAAATTGTCCTACAGAATGCATGTGAAAACGAAAAGAAATGTATGTAAGACTTTATAAAATATGCTCTAAAAAGGATGTGACGTCCTAGCGAAAAAAGCAGTCCATAAATGTGAGTGAAACCCGCTGAATAAACAAGGACTCCGACAGAAAGAGGTGTGGGATGTGAAGTAACTGGATGTGTCACATCTCCAGGACAAACTCAGCCGGGGGGGGGTCAGGGGAACAGGAGATGGATGAAGGTGGAGACACTGATAGAGTGGTGTGGAGAGACCCCTAATGGAGTGGTGTGGAGAGACCCCTGATGGAGTGGTGTGGAGACCCCTGATGGAGTGGTGTGGAGAGACCCCTGATGGAGTGGTGTGGAGACCCCTGATGGAGTGGTGTGGAGACCCCTGATGGAGTGGTGTGGAGAGACCCCTGATGGAGTGGTGGGAGAGACCCCTGATGGAGTGGTGTGGAGACCCCTGATGGAGTGGTGTGGAGAGACCCCTGATGGAGTGGTGTGGAGACCCCTGATGGAGTGGTGTGGAGAGACCCCTGATGGAGTGGTGGGAGAGACCCCTGATGGAGTGGTGTGGAGACCCCTGATGGAGTGGTGTGGAGACCCCTGATGGAGTGGTGTGGAGACCGCTGATGGAGTGGTGTGGAGACCACTGATGGAGTGGTGTGGAGACCCCTGATGGAGTGGTGTGGAGAGACCCCTGATGGAGTGGTGGGAGAGACCCCTGATGGAGTGGTGTGGAGAGACCCCTGATGGAGTGGTGTGGAGACCCCTGATGGAGTGGTGTGGAGACCCCTGATGGAGTGGTGTGGAGACCCCTGATGGAGTGGTGTGGAGACCCCTGATGGAGTGGTGTGGAGACCCCTGATGGAGTGGTGTGGAGAGACCCCTGATGGAGTGGTGTGGAGACCCCTGATGGAGTGGTGTGGAGAGACCCCTGATGGAGTGGTGTGGAGACCCCTGATGGAGTGGTGTGGAGAGACCCCTGATGGAGTGGTGTGGAGACCCCTGATGGAGTGGTGTGGAGACCCCTGATGGAGTGGTGTGGATAGACCCCTGATGGAGTGGTGTGGAGACCCCTGATGGAGTGGTGTGGAGACACCTGGCCCTCGTGTGACTGACTGGGCTTCAGGCCAGCGGCTGCTCCAGCTCCAAACACCTCCCTGCTATCGACGGTTGAGAGACATTCAGTTAACCCTGGTACTGTCTTTGGGTCAAAATGACCTCATTCTCCTGTCCTCCTTTCCTCCTGCTCTCTCCTTCCTTCTCCCTTCCTTCCTTCCTTCCTTCCTTCCTTCCTTCCTTCCTTCCTTCCTTCCTTCCTTCCTTCCTTCCTTCCTTCCTTCCTTCCTTCCTTCCTTCCTTCCTTCCATCCTTCCTTCCTTCCTTCCTTCCTTCCCACTTCTTCCCTTCCTCTTTTCTCCCTTCCTCTTTTCTCCCTTCTGTCCTTCTTTCCTTGTTTCCTTCCTTGTTTCCTTCCTCCCTTCCTTCCTTCCTTCCTTCCTTCCTTCCTTCCTTCCTTCCTTCCTTCCTTCCTTCCCTTCCTCTTTTCTCCCTTCTGTCCTTCTTTCCTTGTTTCCTTCCTTCCTTCCTTCCTTTTCTCCCATCCTTCTTTTCTCCCTTCCTTCCTTCTTTCTTTCCTTCTTTTCATTTTTCCTTCCTTCCTTCTTTCCTCCCTTCTTCTCTTCCTCCTTCCTTGACCCGAAGACAGCACAAGGGTTAAAGCGTCTCTCTCTCTCTCTCTCTCTCTCTCTCTCTCTCTCTCTCTCTCTCTCTCTCTCTCTCTCTCTCTCTCTCTCTCTCTCTCTCTCTCTCTCTATCTCTCTCTCCCCTGCTTCCGTTTTCCACATTTGGCTCATTCTCTTTCTTTTATCAGTCTTTTTTCTATTGGAACTCTCTGGGGTAATGTCAGATTTATCCTCTGCGCGACCTCTTTCTTCCTGCATGGCTCTCTCCGGGCCTCTCGGCTTCATCTCAGCTTCATCTCCCTCCGAGCCCTCATTCAGAGTCTGAGCCGGAGTCTGAGCCGCCACCTCCGTCTCCAATTAAACCCCGGGACACACTCTTGCTGAGACGGCTGGCACACACATGACCTCGGAGGAGCACGCGTTCATGCATGCTGATGCACGAGCATGCACTGGAACACACACACCCGGCCCACCAGGCCGGCAGCAGACGGTAAATCTCCGTGGTAACGCTCAGATGGGAAATCACAGTGGTAATTTTGGACTAACTTCAATTTCATATTCAATTTAATTTAATTTTTTCTATTCTTTTAGGTTCTGTATTTCCCCCCCGCAGGGCTCTGAGGTATTTAGTTAAACACAGATTTTGTTCACTTGTCAGGAGCCACAGTTTCTGGCACAAGCTGACTGGAAAACATCCACAAAGGTGTGGACCAGCGTTTTTGACAGAAGAGAGCAGAAAACTTTGAATGGTATGATGAGAACTCCACTACTCCGTACGTAACCCCTAGCTCCTTTCATATGATTCAGGAGGGCGAGTTAAAACCAGGTGCATCAATATATATATATATATATATATCCATTTATATATATATATATATATATATATATATATATATATATATATATATATATATATATATATATATATATATATATATATTAGGGCCGTCAAACGATTATTTTTTTTAATCGCATGTTGTCCATAGTTAACTCGCACATTTATTCACACATTTTTTGCTGTTCTAAATGACCTTAAGGTATTTTTTTTATGTTTTTCATACTATTAACAACATGAGAAAGGGCAAATATGCTGCTTTATGCCAATGTTTAATGAACTTTCCACAAAAAAAGCTTTTGACCTGAATGTAACATTCCTTCATAAATACAAACACAATGTAGTCCCAACTTTACACTTGTAAAGACTAACTTAAGATTCCTTGTTTTTTTAAGCAGCTCAATATAAAACAATGAACCATATGCATCACAAACATTGTACAAGAAGTGCATTGGTCAGTTAAATTTTGTAATTATGTCTAACCTCATACGGAGGAAAATAAAAGGCTCAAAAAAATGTCCCCTTCTCCTAAGTAGGATCAAAACAGGGGGATACAAAAATAAATTACAAACAAATAAAGTGCACGTGTAACAGCAGGGAGTAACTCCACCTATAAAGTGTAGTTAGGCTGTAATAAGCTAATACTTTAGATTCTTTGGAACGGATCTCTCTTTGCTCAACTAATGTATTCAGGTGAGGAACCTCCTTCCCTCACATCCATCCAGCGTTGTCTGTTTTTGAAGGGGGAGGGTTTCTCTCTGCATCGGTCGTGTGTTTGGCTGCAAGTGTATGTGAGACTCGACGTACTTCCATGGTAATTCATTTCAAATCAACAGAACATGCAAATAACTTTAGTTTTGTCCAGCAAAGCATCTGCATCTTTTTGAAAGTGAACTTGCCGTTCCG
This sequence comes from Cololabis saira, assembly GCF_033807715.1. Classification (NCBI taxonomy): domain Eukaryota; kingdom Metazoa; phylum Chordata; class Actinopteri; order Beloniformes; family Belonidae; genus Cololabis; species Cololabis saira. The sequence goes on along the minus strand of NC_084593.1, from coordinate 47,785,226 downwards.
CCTGTCGTGGCGGCAATCCTAGAACCCGGTGGTGGACACCGGAAGTACAGGATGCCGTCAGACTGAAGAAGGAGTCCTACCGGGCTATGTTGGCCGGTGGGACTCCTGACGCAGTAGATAGGTACCGGCAGGCCAAGCGGGCCGCGGCTCGGGCAGTCTTGGAGGCAAAAACTCGGGTCTGGGAGGAGTTCGGGGAGGCCATGGAGGAGGACTTTCGGTCGGCCTCGAGGAAATTCTGGAGGACCGTTCGGCGCCTCAGAAGGGGGAAGCAGTACTCTGCCGGCACCATTTATGGTGCTTGTGGGGAGCTGTTGACCTCGACTGGGGACATTGTCGGGCGGTGGAAGGAATACTTTGAGGATCTCCTTAACCCGACTGACATGCCTTCCACTGAGGAAGCAGAGGGTTGGGGCTCGGAGGCGTGCTCATCCATCACCCAAGCCGAGGTCACCGAGGTGGTTCGTAAGCTCCTCGGTGGCCGGGCACCGGGGGTGGATGAGATTCGCCCTGAGTACCTCAAGTCTCTGGATGTCGTTGGGCTGTCTTGGCTGACACGCCTCTGCGACATTGCATGGAGGAAGGGGACAGTACCGCTGGGGTGGCAAACCGGGGTGGTGGTCCCTCTGTTTAAAAAGGGGGACCGGAGAGTGTGTTCCAACTACAGGGGGATCACACTTCTCAGCCTCCCCGGTAAAGTCTTCACCAGGGTACTGGAGAGGAGATTACGGCCGATAGTCGAACCTCGGATTCAGGAGGAACAATGCGGTTTTCGTCCCGGTCGTGGAACACTGGACCAGCTCTATACCCTCCGCAGGGTGCTCGAGGGTTCATGGGAATTTGCCCAACCAGTCTACATGTGTTTTGTGGATCTGGAGAAGGCATTTGACCGTGTCCCTCGTGCCATTCTGTGGGGGGTGCTGAGTGAGTATGGAGTCCGGGGCCCTCTACTAAGGGCTGTCCGGTCTCTGTATGATCGAAGCAGGAGTCTGGTTCGCATTGCCGGCAGTAAGTCAGACTTGTTCCCGGTGCATGTTGGACTCCGGCAGGGCTTCCCTTTGTCACTGGTCCTGTTCATAATTTTTATGGACAGGATTTCTAGGCGCAGCCAGGGGCCGGAGGGGATCCGGTTTGGGAACCTCAGGATTTCATCTCTGCTTTTTGCAGATGATGTTGTCCTGTTGGCTTCATCAGACCGGGACCTCCAGCATGTGCTGGGGCGGTTTGCGGCCGAGTGCGACGCGGCAGGGATGAGAATCAGCACCTCCAAGACCGAGGCCATGGTTCTCCACCGGGAAAGGGTGGCATGCCTTCTCCGGGTGGGTGGAGAAGTCCTGCCTCAGGTGGAGGAGTTTAAGTATCTCGGGATCTTGTTCACGAGTGAGGGAACGATGGAGCGTGAGATTGACAGATGGATCGGTGCAGCGTCCGCAGTAATGCGGTCGATGTACTGGACCGTCGTGGTAAAGAGGGAGCTGAGTCGAAAGGCGAAGCTCTCGATTTACCGGTCAATCTACGCACCTCCCCTCACCTATGGTCATGAACTTTGGGTAGTGACCGAAAGGACAAGATCGCGGATACAAGCGGCCGAGATGAGTTTCCTCCGCAGGGTGGCTGGACGCTCCCTTAGAGATAGGGTGAGGAGTTCGGTCACCCGGGAGGAGCTCGGAGTCGAGCCGCTGCTCCTCCACATTGAGAGGAGTCAGCTGAGGTGGCTTGGGCATCTGTACCGGATGCCTCCTGGACGCCTCCCTAGGGAGGTGTTCCAGGCATGTCCCACCGGGAGGAGACCCCGGGGAAGACCCAGGACACGCTGGAGAGACTATGTCTCTCGGCTGGCCTGGGAACGCCTCGGACTCCCCCCGGAAGAGCTGGAGGAAGTGTCTGGGGTGAGGGAAGTCTGGGCATCCCTGCTGAGGCTGCTGCCCCCGCTACCCGGTAACGGATAAAGCGGGAGAAGATGAGTGAGTGAACTTGCCGTTCCAAAGTCCCTTTTCATCTCCATCTTTCCTCGCTTTTCAAAAAAGTTCACGCAGTAGTTCAGCATACATTTCCTCAAGCTACGGGTGCCGTCGACCGCCAGAAATTATAGAATGCGCGTATTTATTTTATCCTACACGTTAATCGTGCGTTAAAAAAATTGTCAGCGTTAAGAGGACGTTAAGTTAACGCGTTATTAACGTGTTAACTTTGACAGCCCTAATATATATATATATATATATATATATATATATATATATATATATATATATATATATAAATATATATATATATATATATATATATATATATATATATATATATATATATATATATATATATATATATATATATATATATGTGTATTAGGGGTTATTAACGTGTTAACTTTGAAAGCCCTAATACGGTACGATACACGATATTGAGGTCATGATAATGATACGATATTATAGCAGTATTTTTTAACAACCTTGAATGAGGAACATATGACTGGAAAAAATGGTCTTTTATTTGAAAGACACAAAATACAAACAATGCTGTGTGTTTGCCCTATTGTTAGATATGCTGCCATAGGCTTATGCTGCAGGGGGGCACCGACATGATCCACTGGGCGGTGCCTCTTACTCTTCTTCTCCTCTCCTTTTCCCTTCCTCTCTTCTCCATTACCATTTTTATTTATTATAAATATCTCATAGCTATCATTTTTGTCCATCGTTCCTGTAGTTTCTTGTGCCGGCCCCCCTTTTTTTTCTTTTGTGCATGTTTGCAGGCCGGAGCCTCGGGAGCTGCGTTCTGGCCTGTGTTCCCGCCCCCCAGGTTCATGTTCTGGATCTCTGGAAAGCGTCTAAAGATAACATCTGTTGTATTAGACGCTATATAAATAAAATTGAATTGAATTGAATTGAATTGTTACAGTTTGTAATGCTTTATAACTGTTTAAGTTTTAAAGAGAAAGCCAGGCCAACTATTTTCCACAAACTGAACTAAAAGTAAATGTCAGGTTTGCATTATGCATCTTCAGTTTCATATAAGTACAAATATCTTGCCACAAACTGAATAGTTTCTCTCATGTATGATTTGACTTTTTTCTTTTCCAGAAATTTAACAACTAAAATTAAATAATAAATAAAAGTAAATAACTAAACTATGAAAAGTCCCAAACTCCAAATGCAACATGACTGTTATTGATCTTCTGCAGAGCTAAGAGCTTCACCTGCTCCGGCCATAAGGTGAACCCGGTATCGTTTCATCCTCACACCTTTGGGGACGACACAATCTTTATATGATAAAAAAGATTTATTCATGTTCACCTTATAAGTGTAAGGGGAGATTTATTTTTGTTAAGAAGGTTATTTTGGTAATTCAGGGTTCATTATTTTATAAATATATTCTTTATATTCTGATGTAAATCAGGGACTATAATGACACTAGTGTTGTGGTTCGGTTTGCTGAGGACCCAAATGCAGGAGAGCAGGAGCCAGGAGTTGCAAAAACCAAGGATTTATTCATCAAAAAACCAAGAACTAAAAGCGCTGCAGAGCAGGGTTAACAAAAACACGGGAGCAAAAACCAAAAACCTGACAGGGCACATGGAGGAAGGAAAACAGTACGGACCGACAGGGAACAAAGGAATGACAAGACCAGATATACACAGGGGATAACGAGATATGACGAGACACAGGTGCAGACACAATCAGGGAAGATGGGACACAGGCGGGGCAAAACAGAAACTGAAAGTCACAAACTGGGGGGGAAGTGTCAGACCCTGACAGTACCCCCCCCCCCCCCCTCAAGGGACAGATCCCAGATGTCCCAACAGTCACCCAGGGCGGGCGGAGGGGGCCTGGAGGAGGGCCCAAGCGACACACGGCCAAAGTTCCGGGGGCCGTCCTCGGGACCGAGCAGACCAGCGAGAGCATTCCGGGGGCCGTCCTCGGGACCGAGTAGACTAGCGAGAGCATTCCGGGGGCCGTCCTCGAGGCCGGGCAGACCGGCGAGAGAGTTCCGGAGGACGCCGACGGGGCTGGGCCAACCGGAGAGTCATTTTGGGGGGCCAACCCCGGAACCAGACTCGGGACCAGGCACACCGGCCAGAGGGCCGTTCTCGGGGCTGGGCAGATCCATCCAGGATCGCCTCAGGAAGAGGAACAGAGATGGGCGGCGGGACCGCCTCAGGAACGGAGACTGGCGGCGGGACCGCCTCAGGAACAGAGACTGGCGGCGGGACCGCCTCAGGAACCGAGACTGGCGGCGGGACCGCCTCGGGAACCGAGACTGGCGGCGGGACCGCTTCGGGAACAGAGACTGGCGGCGGGACCGCCTCAGGAACAGAAACTGGCGGCGGGACCGCCTCAGGAACAGGGGCAGACAGGATGCGGGGAGCCGGAACAGGGTCAGACAGGATGCGGGGAGCCGGAACAGGGTCAGACAGGATGCGGGGAGCCGGAATAGGGGCAGACCGGTTGCGGGGAGCCGGAACAGGGGCAGACAGCATGCGGGGAGCCGGAACAGGGGCAGACAGCATGCGGGGAGCCGGAACAGGGGCAGACAGGATGCGGGGAGCCGGAACAGGGGCAGACAGGATGCAGGGAGTCGGCTTCGGGACAGACAGGGTCCTCGGAGCTGGCTGAGGGGGAACCCGGGTCCTCGGCGCTGGCTGAGGGGGAACCCGGGTCCTCGGAGCTGGCTGGGGGGCGACTCGGGTCCTCGGAGCTGGCTGAGGGGGGCCCGGGACCACCACCGGAGCAGGGGCTGATGCGTCCGGGACCACCACTGGAACATGGGATGGTGCGTCCGGGACCACCACTGGAACATGGGAAGGTGCGTCCGGGACCACAACAGGAACATGGGGAGGTGTGTCCGGGACCACCACAGGAACATGAACGGGAGCAGGAGCTGGAGCTGGAGCTGGAACAAGCTGGGGCTGGGGCTGGCGCTGATGCCGTCGCTGTTGCCTCCCCTGAGCCTGCAGGCTCCTGGGCCCACCCAGAGCCTGGCATGTTCCCACAAAGGGGTCCCAATACTCCTCCTCCTCGGCCCAGCCCATGTTCTCGGCCGATTCCCAGGGAGCAGGAACAGGCTGGGGCCGAGGCCGACGCTGTCGTCGTTGCCTCCCCTGAGCCTGCAGGCTCCTGGGCCCACCCAGAGCCTGGCATGTTCCCAAAAAGGGGTCCCCATACTCCCCCTCCTCTGCCCAGCGCAAAAACTCCATTAGCGTGAGGCGCTCTCCCGCTGGGTTCATCTGGTCGGTCCGTTCTGTTGTGGTTCGGTTTGCTGAGGACCCAAATGCAGGAGAGCAGGAGCCAGGATTTGAAAAAACCAAGGATTTATTAATCAAAAAACCAAGAACTAAAAGCGCTGCAGAGCAGGGTTAACAAAAACACGGGAGCAAAAACCAAAAACCTGACAGGGCACATGGAGGAAGGAAAACAGTACGGACCGACAGGGAACAAAGGAATGACAAGACCAGATATACACAGGGGATAACGAGACATGACGAGACACAGGTGCAGACACAATCAGGGCAGATGGGACACAGGCGGGGCAAAACAGAAACTGAAAGTCACAAACTGGGGGGGAAGTGTCAAACCCTGACAACTAGTCAGTTTATCTGTGGTGATTAGTCTGTTTTAGATTGGGCGGAGTGATAAGCCACAGTACGGCACTAGGTGCTGTGTTGATGTTCTAAAATCCTACACTGTTGAGGGACATTAAAGTACACTGGAACTCAGCAGAAGTTGTCCCCGTGTTTATCCTACTCACCACCCCAAAAAGGTTGAATTTAATAAGGTAATTAAGTAAGGCTTTACTCTACACCAGCTTTACATAAGTAAAAGTTCAGAGCTCAAAACCCTGCAAGAGTCCCGTGATCGGGACCAACACAGAACTAGTTTCTTCTTTCTTTTGGTCCGCGGGTCAAGACGTGGTCGGCACGCGTTACTAGTCAACACAATAGATTAATATTAATAACCCAATATCGCGATACAGTTTGTCACCTCCACGACACGTATCGTGACGTTTTTGTATCGTGAAATTTCGTGGCACGATATATTGTTACACCCCTAGTTCACATACACCTGAATGCTCCAGAACAGTAAACTGCCAGCACATCTGCTTTTATAATAATAATAATACATTTTATTTCTAGTACACTTTTCATTAAAAACAAATCTTAAAGTTAAAATCAACCATGAATAAAAATCAGCCGGAAAAGGCTTTTAAAGGAGCATGAGGCTCCTTTTAAGAAATGAGACTATCTAGCGCCACCCTTCACCACGCCGGCCGCCGGGGGTACTGCAGCCAACAGTGAAGCCGGCACAGGAGAACGGGGAGAACGCACATGCAGCGTCATGTGACGTCACATCCGCAGGACAGTGCGGGAAATTCGGCCCCACAATTGCAGCACATTTTGCAGCACACAGCCTGTTCAAGGCAACGGAGAGATACACTAGAGGAATCATTCTTTTGGGTTTGGAACGCTTCATCTGACATTATTACTAGAAAACTTAAAATGTATACGAATTTTTTCATAAATCCTGCCTCAATCCTGCCTCATGCTCCTTTAAATACAGGTAATTAAATTATACAGGTCTGCACATGTGCAGAACATCAATTCCTCAATGAAGATGATTAGCAGCACCTGTAATTTACCTTCCTATCCTGTAGAAGCAGGAGAGAGTTACTCAGGATTGCCCACGGGATTTCTTTTTTCATGTGTTGACTCACAAAAGAAAATAGGATTAAAAAAGAAGTCTCAACTTTCCCACATGACTGCATTTTAGATGGGAAAGGAAGGAGGAGAAGGAGATGGCAGGGAGGTTGTTTTGGAGTCATTCAGTTGGATATTGTGCTGTAATGGCCATAATAAGGATAGACTGTCCTGGCCATTAGTGAGGGATCAGCAGTGTGGCCAAAGGCGGATGATAAAAAGCTTACAGAGCGCACTGTGAAAATGTGATTTATAATCTGACAACAGACTTAATCAGCAGCTGAGCATCGTTTATAAAACTGGACTGCAGACTGTCACAGAGGTGAGAACTCAGCACTAAAGCCGTTAATGCGTTTCTTTTGTCTTAAAAGGCTTAATAATCCCGTTGCAGTGTAAAACCTGCTCAGATGCACATTTATGCATGTCTACTCCTGCAGACCCTGAGGAGCTTCATTGCATGTCCAGCTCAAATATCCCCTTTTTAGGGCCCAAGCACCTACAGTGCGAAGGCCCTAATGTATCTGTAGGATTTTTTTTTCCTCGTTCTCGTTTTAATTTTTCCGCCTTTTTTTGGCCTTTTTTCCGGCCTTTTTGCCCGCCTAAACGTGCCCCAAAAGTCACCAAATTTTGCACGCAAGTCAGGCCTGGTGAAAAATGTGATATTTAATGGTTTGCATTAATGGGCGTGGCCTAATGGCTCAACACCCCCCCCTAGAAAACTTTGTGCCTCAAGCCCCACAATACGGTTTGACGTACATGCACGAAAATCGGTACACACCTGTATCATGGCACAACTTAAAGAAAAGTCTCTTGGCGCCATGGCCGAAACCGAACAGGAAGTCGGCCATTTTGAATTAATCAAGTAATTTTGGCGCAATGTATGCAATTTCTTCGGCCGAACCGTAACATGCACCCAGTAGGCCGTCAGGTCAACCACGTAAATGTCTTTAGAAAGAGGATCTCGCTCCCACCTCCTGCGTGTAAATTCTTTTCACTTTAAAAAAAATAACTATTTATGTTAAGCATAGGATAAAAAGTTGAACTCGGATTTCTAGGAAGTATTTTCACAATCGTTATTTTAATAGCGGGACTATTTCCAGCGGCGCCTGTTTAAAGGAGCGCTGCAGCTGCGTCACGTGATCGCGCTGGACCAATAACAGCGGCCCCTGATGTAAACAAACCTGACGTAATCCTATGTGGATGCAACCTGCAATTAAAAAAACAAAAATGTCATACATTCTGGATTCATTACAAATCAACTGAAATATTGCAAGCCTTTTATTATTTTAATATTGCTGATCATGGCTTACAGCTTAAGAAAACTCAAATATCCTATCTCAAAAAATTTGAATATTCTGGGAATCTTAATCTTAAACTGTAAACCATAATCTGTATTGAGTACTTGACCTTCATTGGCCTGAATTAGCCCCGCCCCTTCATCTGATTGGTCGATATTTGATAGTTCCTATTTTCTGCTATAACTTTTGAATGGTTTGACATAAAGACTCGTGGGTGGTGTCATCGGACCTAGTTTTGAGTCCTTGACCATAATTGGTGAAAATTGCACACGCAAGGGCCCGTTGATCGCTGCTTCGAGCTTTAATACATTTTAAATTTGATGGCAACAAAAGGCTGCAGAGGTAAGTAGTATGTAAATAGCAAATTAGGTCAATGTTCCACAGCTCAGTCACGTGACTAGGTATAAAGTAAGCCTTATACCTATCATTTTGTCATAAAGATGGGCAGAGGTGTGCCAGTCTGAAAGAGACTGCATATAGCAGGAGAAAGTTCTTTAGCGTAAAGTTGTGAAGATGGTGAATATCTCATCACCTAAAGCACGTACAATAAAGAATCAGAGAATCTGGAGAAATGTCTGTGTGCGTGGAGCACATCTGAAAATCATTGTTATGATGGAACGGATCTCAGGTCCCTCATGAGTTAAAAAATCCATAAATGTATGTATAATTAGGGGTCTGGTTTTCTGAGTGACAGCTAAATTGTAGTCTGTGGTGTTTACAGTTAGCTATCATCAATTTAGCTGCTTAATAATTGCCATTTTCCCCTGTCTGGTGAAAAGAAGCGGCCTGTCCACTCATCAAGTTAAGGCGGAGACTTGAGCTCAGTGTGGGCTTTTCCCAGGGTTGGTAGAGGGAGCAATGCCCAGGGGCCTCATTTATAAAAGAGTGCGTAGGATTCATACTAAAAGTGTACGTGTGCTCAAAAGCCAGAAATGGCGTGCGCACAAAGAAATCCTGATTTATAAAACCGTGTACACGCACACCTGCACGCAATGTTCTCTTTATAAATCACAGTCCAGCTGGAAGGTTGCGCACGTGAATTCGCCTCATATCCCGCCCTCTACAAGCCCACTTTCTACCATGAATGGTCAATGCAGAGTATTTCATGACTGTTTTTGCATATAAATGATCCTGCTGATCAATGGTGTTTTACACTCAAAAATCATGGCAGGGAAGATGCTTGTGAGGTGGAGGCCAGGAAAACCACATTATTTGGTGGTCACAGTAGTGGCATCACTAACAAAAAGAAAGCGAGTGAGTGGCAGCACGTCGTTGCTGCTGTAAACACTGTGAGTGCCACGGACAGATCTGTGGCAGAAATAAAAAAGAAGTGGTGCGATCTGAAGGTGGAGGCCAAGAGGAGAGTGACAAGTCTTTCCCCGACCCTGCACCCCAACCTGGGACTTGCTGATTGGGCCGGAGCTTCGGGAGCTGCGTGCTGGCCTGCGGTCCCCACCCCTGGTCATCCCGTTGCTGGCCCCCCCTTCTCCTCCCTTTTCTCTCTTTTGTCCTGCAGGTGGCCGTGGGTGGCTTGTAGCTTGCATTACGGAGCACAAGTCTTTTCCTGACCCTGCACCCCAACCTGGGACTTGCTGATTGGGCCGGAGCTTCGGGAGCTGTGTGCTGGCCTGCGGTCCCCACCCCCGGTCATCCCGTTGCTGCTTCCACCTGCCTGCTGTGCTGTTGCCGTCCCTGACCCACCAGTCTGGCCCTCGGCAGGAGGGTCCCCCCTGATGAGCCTGGTCCTGCTCAAGGTTTCTTCCCTCCTAAAGGGGAGTTTTTCCTTGCCACTGTTTGGCTTAAGGTTTTTCTCCCACTAGGGGAGTTTTTACCTGCCATTGTTTATGTAATAACTGCTCGGGGGTCATGTTCTGGGTATGGGTCTCTGTAAAGCGTCTAGAGACAACTCTGTTTTATTAGACGCTATATAAATAAAATTGAATTGAATTGAATTGAATTGACCTGGCCCCATCAGAGCGTGTCTGCGACAGGTGGGGGCCAGTAACACCCGAGCCCACACCGCTGGACACCAGAATAGCCTCCATCCTTGGGTTGGCCAGCGTGTGTGGTGTAGTGTCGGAGAGGGAAGGAGACACTGATTTGGCCACAGACCACAGAGGAGAGCGGTAAGTACAGTTTTATCTGTTTATTAATATACATTTTAACAACAATTTGGGAAAAGGCGCATTCGACTTATTTGTTCTGTCCTCAGTCACTCTACGGTTGTCGCTGTGGGTGACGAGGAGGTTCCCGGCACGGCGTGTCCTGCACTGCGGCTGCAGCAGCACCAGAGAGTCCCAAGCACATGGCGCACCTGGAAGTGTCCGTGTCCTGACTGACGCTGTGCTTCAAACACAGAGGGACACGATCAGCACTATTAACGACGTAAAAAATGAACTGCAACAAATGCCTGCAGTGATGAACACTATGTGTGACGTAATTTCTGATCTATAAGTCTGATATGTGATGACATTAAAAGTATGACATGAATCTGGCTTCATTTCACCACCTCACCGTCTGCGTCGCCAGTTCCTCATATCTTCAAATTGTTTGTGCGCTAGGATTAAAGTTTGCGTAGAGATAAGGAAATTTTCCTGTTATGTTTTTTTTGATAAATCCCAACCTTTGCGTAGAAGGTGGCGGGCGCATCTTTCAAGCCCTGTTTTGTGTGCACACAAGTGTTATAAATGAGGCCCGAGACTGTCACTTAGGTAGGAGCACTGGGGGATAAAATGGGGAAAAAATCGGGATAAAAATATATTAAAAAAACAAAAAGAAATTGGCATTTTCATTGAAAATGACTTGTGATGTGAATTTGAAGGAGGGGCAGAACCGTGGCTAAGTGGTTAGCACTGTTGCCTCGCAGCCAGAAGGTTCCTGGCTCAACTCCCTGGCCCAGCGGGCGTTCCCTCCGGTTACTCCGGCTTCCTCCCACAGTCCAAAAACATGCATACTAGGTTAATTGATTGTTCTAAATTGGCTGTAGGTGTGACTATGCATGGTTGTCTGTCTGTATATGTGGCCCTGAGATAGACTGGTGACCTGTCCAGGGTGGACCCCTGCCTCTCACCTGAAATGAGCTGGGATAGTCTCCAGCAGACCCCCGGGGCGGGTAGAGAAGATGGATGGATGGATGGATGGATGGATGGATGGATGGATGGATGGATGGATGGATGGATGGATGGATGGATGGATGGATGGATGGATGGATGGATGGATGGATGGATGGATGGATGGATGGATGGATGGAATTTAGAGGAGAGCATTATCACTCCTTATTTTGTGGAATAATATGCTTGATTGTGGTGCATTGCCAAGACCCTTTCTAAATTAGTCTGGAAGTATTTGAGGTATAATATGGCTCACTGATTGCTTTGAATGCTGGCTCTGCTGACCCTACCAGCCCCAAGGCTGCTTCTGAGTAACAGCTTCTTGTCGCTAATGGATGTGCAACAAAAGCAGTCACTTCTACTTTCAAGATAAAGAATTTCTTGAACTGTAAACTGTACTAACAGACCACGAGTTGACCACGGGTGAAGCTTAGCTAAGCAGCAGAGATCAGCTAGGTCCCTCCTGGATTATTCTGGACCAACATTACCTGGACTTCCTCTGGGACTTGGCTGTGATGAAGCCTCTGGGATTACAAGGCTGCAGTTGTTTAGTGTTGGCTCATTGAGGAGCCGCTTTATTCTCTTGTCGGAACACCCAATATACCCGACAGGAACTGGTGGCTATAGAAGACATTTCGGACACCCGTTTCAAGTTCTTTCACCACGCACACAGCATCCCACACGACATAGCGAGACCAGCGGGCTCCACATGGATTGTTGTCGGGGCGAGGAGGTCGTGCAGGCTGAGGAGGGGGAGGAAGCAGAAATGAGCTTGCAGGTCTGGTGTTATGCTCAGGCTACCAACACAACCATACAAACCACCTGTACCCAGCCTGTACTTGGCCAATGTCAGATCCCTGGTAAATAAAACAGACTACCTGGAAATACAAGTCGCTGGAATCGCTATGTCAGAGACTGCTATGTGATGATCATCACTGAGACATGGCTACCCCCGGAGATACCCATCGTAGCATACAGCTAGCAGGCCGCTCTTTGCTACGATGGGACAGGACAACAGACTCCGGTAAGAGCAGAGGAGGGGGACTATGTGTATCTGCATGATAACTGCTGCAACAATGGGACAATCATTGACAAACACTGCTCGCCGGACATCGAGTACATGTCCGTAAGATGCCGGCCTTTTTTTCTACCAAGAGAGCTAACCATGATAATGATTACAGCTTTTTAAACACCACCAGACACCAATGTAAACAAGGCACTCTCTCTCCTGCTGAATACCATCAATGAACAGCAATGGGCTCACCACGAACATAAATGTGAGGATACCAGCTCCTGCTCAGCCTCTTTTTAAAACACTCCGCAAGTTTCCGACGTCCGCGTCAAGTCACTTGTGGTCAGCTGGTGCTCTGACCCGGACCAGCACCACTCACGGGCAAAGCGAGAACTGCAGGTCCAGTGTATTTTGGAGAACGTGCATATACACGCGTCAAACGAACGCAGGATGCACGTGCCACCCATGATGTCGCCCATGATATGTGTCCCTGAGATTGGACTGGTGACATGTCCAGGGTGGACCTGCCTCTCGCCTGTGTTTAGCTGGGATAGGCTCCAGCAGACCCCCTTAATTATATATACGCCCCCTTAGAGGCAGTGCTAGGCCCACCACAAGGACTCCAAAAACCTGGCCCTGAGGGCAGGAGGGGGCAGGGAAGCGCACAGTGCCCCCGGCTTTTAGTGACCCCTCTTGGAGCATTTTCTCTAAAGAAAAGGTAAATTATTTCAGGAGTTTTAAAAACCAGCGCTTTGTTTACGCTGCCGCTACTCTTCAACGCCATGTTCATTGTTTGATTGTTTCACACCACGCGCAAGTGTGAATTAAATGACGTGACTAGTGGGATTAAAGTTAACCGGGCAAAAATTTAATGATGGAAAAAAAAAAAATTAAAAAAAAATCCATCTTTAGACATAGGAATCGATTTTTAGGAATTAATCGGAAAATCGATTTTTTTTAACACAGGCCTACTACACAGCTGTCTGATGGGGTCTGCTCTACCATCCATTCCTTCTCTGACCTTTCCACACTAATCTGTTAATGAGGCTACAGAAACACTCTGCTCCTCACTCACCTCCTCTCTGGATAATCTCTGTCCTCTAGTGTCCAAACCAGCTGGACAGAAACCTCCCAGTCCATGGCTCACAGTGGTTCTGAGGGACCACAGAGCTGGACTTAGGACAGTAGAAAGAAAGTGGCGCAAATCCAAAGAGCACACTGACAGACAAAAACATTTATTTTTCACATCCAGTTTAAAGGCTGCCAAGATAGCGTTTTACCCGAACAAAATCCAAAATGCTCTCGACACCCGACGACTGGCGTTTAACTCTCTTCTCTGTCCACCACCTTCTCAATCACCCACTGCAGAAAAGTTTGCTTCTACCATCAGTAACACACTACGCCGCCAGGGACTCTAATCCTGCAGTGCCAGACGTGTCTCCCTGCTTAAGCCAGTACATGTCCAGGTCCGTCTAAAGTCTTAAGGGAGAATGTTATATGGTCAGATGAAACCAAAATATAACTTTTTGGTAGAAACCCAACTTGTCATGTTTGGAGGAGAAAGAAAGCTGAGTTGCATCCGAAGAACACCAAACCTACTGTGAAGCACAGGGGTGGAAACATCATGATTTGAGGATGTTTTTCTGCAAAGGGACCAGGATGACTGATCCGTGTAGGGAAAGAATGAATGGGGCCATGTATGGTGAGATTGTGAGTGAAAACTTCCTTCCATCAGCAGGACATTGAAGATGAAACGTGGCTGGGTCTTTCAGCAGGACAATGATCCAAACACATCGCCACGGCAACGAAGGAGTGGCTTCATAAGAAACATTTCATAAGAAACAACCTGGAGTGGTCTAGCCAGTCTCCAGATCTCAACCCCATAGAAAATCTTTGGAGGGAGTTGAAAGTCTGTGTTGCCCAGCGACAGCCCCAAAACATCACTGCTCTAGAGGAGATCATGGAGGAACGGACCAATCACTGCTCTAGAGGAGATCTGCATGGAGGAATGGACCCATCACTGCTCTAGAGGAGATCATGGAGGAACGGACCAATCACTGCTCTAGAGGAGATCATGGAAGAACAGACCAATCACTGCTCTAGAGGAGATCTGCATGGAGGAACAGACCAATCACTGCTCTAGAGGAGATCATGGAGGAACGGACCAATCACTGCTCTAGAGGAGATCTGCATGGAGGAACGGACCAATCACTGCTCTAGAGGAGATCTGCATGGAGGAACGGACCAATCACTGCTCTAGAGGAGATCATGGAGGAACGGACCAATCACTGCTCTAGAGGAGATCATGGAGGAACGGACCAATCACTGCTCTAGAGGAGATCATGGAGGAACGGACCAATCACTGCTCTAGAGGAGATCTGCATGGAGGAACGGACCAATCACTGCTCTAGAGGAGATCTGCATGGAGGAACGGACCAATCACTGCTCTAAAGGAGATCTGCATGGAGGAATGGACCCATCACTGCTCTAGAGGAGATCTGCATGGAGGAACAGACGAATCACTGATCTAGAGGAGATCTGCATGGAGGAACAGACCAATCACTGCTCTAGAGGAGATCTGCATGGAGGAACGGACCAATCACTGCTCTAGAGGAGATCTGCATGGAGGAACGGACCAATCACTGCTCTAGAGGAGATCGTGGAGGAACGGGCCAAAATAGAATTACAGAAAACATTTTACCTCTGTCATTGCCAACAAAGGGTATATAACAAAGTATTGAGATGAACTTTTTCATTGACCAAATACATATTTTCCACTATAATTTGCAAATACATTCTTTAAAAATCAGATGTGATTTTCTGGATTTTTTTTTTCATTTTGTCCCTCATAGTTGAAATGTACCTATGATAAAAATTACAGGCCTGTCTCATCTTTTTAAGTGGGAGAACTTGCACAATTGGTGGCTGACTAAATACGTTTTTGCCCAACTGTATAGTCTTTATGTGGCCGGGTGGAGAGGTTGACGGGACACGCACCTGTGTCCCATCCACCTGAGTGGCTGCCACGCCTCCACCCGGCCTGCCTTTATAAGGCAGAGCTGGAGAGCAGAAAAGGGTCGGAGGAGCTGCTGTCAGGCGGAGGTGCTTATGCACTGTGTGTGGGTGGTCTGGGTGTTTGATAAATAAAAGAGGGTCTGCACTGAACTCCGTGTCTCTCCATCCTTCGGGCGGGCCCCCGTGGCACGCACCCTGCCACATCTGGCGCCCAACGTGGGGCCTTCGAAGGTGGACGAGAGAGGCATGGAGCCATGGCGGGCATGACGGCCATGTTCCGCGACCAGGGCGAGCGGCAGCTGGCCGCAATGGAGGCGCTCATGGCCGCGGGGAGACCCACCCCGGCGCCAGCAGCGCGGGAGGAGATGCCAGCGCCGCAGCTAAGGAGGCAGGAGCTGCGGGCCGCCAGGCGACGGCTCCCGAGACGGCGGGACCGACGGAGCGACCCATCCCTGCACCCCGTCTGAGGTTCGCCGCGGCAGCGCTGGTGGCGGAGCTTAGGGGCCGCGAGGCAGAAGCTGCGGGCCGCCAGACGACGGCTCCTGGGATGGAGTCAGCGGCGGAGACGGAGGGGGAGGCGGAGTTGGCTGGGGAGGCGGCTGCGGAGGCGCAGCCGCCAGCGACGGCGGGTCCCGCGGAGACGGGGGCGGACCAGCAGCCCGCGCAGGGCTGCGTCGCGGAGGCGGAGTTGGCGGGGGAGGCGGCTGCGGAGGCGCAGCCGCCCGCGACGGCGGGTCCCGCGGAGACGGGGCCGGACCTGCGGCCAGAGCAGAGTGTGGGGGAAGAGGCAGACCAGCAGCCGGCGCAGGGCTGCGTCACAAAGGAGGGCGTGGTCCGGGACGCACCAGCTCCAGAACGGGGCTGCGCCGTGAGGGACGCGTTCGTGGACGCACCGTGTGGCCCGAGGCCACCATGGGCCCGGCCCCGAGAGCGTCTTCCACGGCGGGCGGGCCGACGCCGGGGGACGACCCCCCGACCGGGAAGGCCCGGAGGGTTCCGGGCTTCCTCTCCCGCTCCGAGGGGGCGGGGGGGGGGCGGAGTAGGCTCGTTCTGGACGGACCCCGGCTCGAGATTGGCGTTGGGGGTGTGTGGCCGGGTGGAGAGGTTGACGGGACACGCACCTGTGTCCCATCCACCTGAGTGGCTGCCACGCCTCCACCCGGCCTGCCTTTATAAGGCAGAGCTGGAGAGCAGAAAAGGGTCGGAGGAGCTGCTGTCAGGCGGAGGTGCTTATGCACTGTGTGTGGGTGGTCTGGGTGTTTGATAAATAAAAGAGGGTCTGCACTGAACTCCGTGTCTCTCCATCCTTCGGGCGGGCCCCCGTGGCAGCAACCCTGCCACACTTTACATTTCCTTAAACAGGCATTACATTCTTCAAATTATGCATTTTAAACCTACTCAGTGAGAGCAATTACACTGACTTGATTTTGCTATTTCAACAAAAAAGAAAAAAAAAGAAATAAAAAATGACAGGCAGAGAAAGTGCTTATAGCAAGTCCATATTTTTAAAAGGTGAAATCAGTAGAGCAGCGTCCAGACTAATGTAACTTTAAAGCCGGCCTGTTTGAATCACCATACAAATATATACAGCCTTTACATTTCCCTAAACTGGTTCTACATGACTCAAACCATTTTGAACCTGCTGAATTAGTGGGATAAATTACACTTACTTCGTTTTGCTAATTCAACATAACTGGGCTCGTAAGTAGTATCCTAAGACACTCATGCAACTTCTCATTTGTCATGGAAGAAGGTGCCCTGGTCTTAATGCTATTCATAAGAGAAAAGCTGGACTCACACGTGTAGGTAGTTCTAAACATTGTCAATATTAGCAGTTCAATTCTTCTTATTGTGGGGTACTGATACTGGTTAACATGTTTAGACCAAAAGTTCAATTAAATTCAATTTTATTTATATAACGTCTATCATAACAGAAGTTGCATTTTCCAGAGACCAGAACATAAACCCCCGAGCAATTATTACATAAACACTGCCACGTAAAAAAATCCCCTAGTGGGAAAAAAAATCTCAAGCCAAACAGTGGCAAGGAAAAACTGTGGTGTGTAGAGCGAAGGGAGACCCAGGAGCGGAAGACGTTCGAAACCAAGATTCATTTCCAATAAGGAAAGAAACAGGAAAGTACACAAGGTCCACAAAAACACTAAAACGTTCGGAGGGCTGTGGGGGCATAGAAGGCACTGGAAAAGAATGGAGAAAAAAACCCAACAATTAATTAACAGGAAATTCACTAGAAATCAGTGATCAAAACGTTACCACTCAGGTGAACGGGAGCCAACTGGTACACCGGTAGGTCTCGCATCGAGGAGTCTCAGCAGGCTTCAAGGAGGCATGTTGATTAGCGCAGTGGGAGCAGGGGAGTCCAATCACTCCTCGAAGAGGCTGGGAAGGTACATTAGCCTCCATGAACATGAGAGATTAGCCGCCACACAATCACCAGAAAAACTCCCCTTTTGGAGGGAAGAAACTTTGAGCAGGACCTGGATCATAAGGGGGGACCCTCCTGCTGGAGGCCACCTTTAGTGTCAGAAGATTCATCACACCCAAAGGATTTGGGAAGACAAAAAGTGCACTTTTGTGAGAAATATTAGCCTGGAATGGGCACCATGAATGGTGGTGGTTATTCTGTCCTTCTGTGGTTGGTGAAAGGATCTTTCTGTGTGGAGTTTGCATGTTTTCCCCGTGTTCCCTTGGGTAGATAATGTGAGCTACTCTCACAAAAACATGCAATAGTCCTGGGCTCTACTGCCCCCTCTGGCCAACCGGGGAACAGATGGGGTGAGGAGGATCTGGCCGGAATAACGTGATCCTTCCACGCACTACGTCCGGCCAGAGAAGTCTCACCCTAATTGTAATTTCAGAGTACATACATGGTAAATTGACTGCTAGTTACCAATATTAACCTAGTAAATACCTGCAATTTCCCTCCTAGTTCCCATCTGATGTCTTTGTAATTACCTAGTAATGTTTAGTTTAAACAACCAGGTATTTACCATGTTATTACATGGTACAAGAAAATACGTAATAATTACCTAGTACTTACTGGGTAAATGACCCAGTAGTTACCATGTAATTACCTTTAAGGGCTGCTGCGTAGGCCTTCTGATGGTCTTTGTAGGCCAACTTGTGCACCAGGCCAGATGATTTAACTCATCTTTCAATGGCGCGGCCAGCAGCTTTCATCCTGCGCAGTTCATTAGTGAACAAGGGGGAAGTGTGGGAGAAAGACACAGTCCTTGTTTTGAGAGGGGCATGTACATCCAGCAGGTGGCGAAGAGAATGGTTGTTGTGTTCAACCGATTCCATAACTGATGGAAAGTTGACTGAGGCCAGCATTCGGAGGTCAGAATGCAAAATGGCAGGGTTTTTTAAATTGCAAAAATGAATATCGCGTTTAGGCTGGGGGAGGTGGGATGAGCAGGAAATGTCCATGGAAATAATGCTGTGATCAGAGACACCCAGGTCATATACTGCCAGATTACTGATGGAGGGGGAGTCTGAGATGACCAGGTCTAAGGTGCGCCCCCTGGTGTGAGTGGGTGCATCAACATGCTGTGTGAGGTTGAGACAGTCCAACACATGAACAAAATCAGCTGCCAGGGGGGAGGAGGGGTTATCAATATGAATGTTCATATCACCCAGTATAATATTATTGGAGGATAAAGAGCAGAGGGAGGTGAGAAGGTCATGAATCTCTGTGATGAAGGATGGGTGTGTTTGGGCGGCCGGTAAATTAATACAGCATTGATCTTAGATGGAGGTTTTGATTTGAAGGCCAGATATTCAAAAGAGGACACTTCAGGTAGAGACAGAGGAGACAGCTTGAGAGTATCGCGGTAGATTACTGCCAAGCCACCACTGTGGATAGCATTAAGAGTTAAACTTTCTCACTCTGAACTCTCCATTTACAAACAAGTGTCCTGTTTGTGGATGTGTGTCCAAAAGGCTTCTAAAAAATCTTGAATAAAACCAAAAGGGAAAGACATCAGCAATGGTCTGAGAGAAGCGGTTGTTGCAGCCCATCAATCCAGCAAGGGTTATAAAACTGGATTGTTGGAAAATATCAACTGGAGCTCAGCAACCAAGATGAATTGGTTAATCATTTTAGCTCCTTTCACAGTTCGTTCCACATGTGAAGCACTTTTTTCCACCCCACTGTTCTGTATGATTGGCACATAGTGAGAATGGTATAATGTTTTGTGTGGCCTTTGGTGGATTAAAAACAAGGCTGTAACAGGTCCAAATGAGGGCTGCGTGAATTACTACTTCAGACAGGCATTAATGGATATGTAAGGGTGTCCACAAACTGCTGCAGGCCAATCCATTGGAACCTCTATGGCAACGGCGACACAGCCAAGCAGGGTATTTGAGAGTGGCATTCAGGCAGAGTAAGTAGGAAAATGTTTTTGACCACAGTCGCTGGAAAAAGCAGACATGTGGTGGGGGGCCGAGCAAGTATGTGAACCCTGCTGCTGTGCTAGAAGCCTCCACCTGAGGATGTCAGGCCAGTCCTTTTTCAGCTGAAGCTTCCTCCTCCAGCTGTGATCACATGACAAACTCCATCAGTGTGGGGGAAACTGGGACTGAGACGTCTGTCCCACAGAAAATCTTTAATCAGACATTAGAAACTTGTTGCTAAATGTGAATTGGGAAGAAAGTAGAAGTAGAAAAAACTGGACGTCTTTAGTCTGAGGAAAGCCATAATGCCCACTGGGATCGGACTATTGCACCCTTGTGCGATCAGTGTGAATGCAGAGCTGGAGAGTGGAGGTGGAATGGAGATGGGATCACCAGTAAGTCCAAGGATATCTCCTTTGTGGAGGCATAAGCAGTACTACTGGCACCAACAGCCTCTTCTATATGGCCCAGTTTCCATTTTCAGACACCACCACGTCTCATTTATGGCTGCCGTCTGTTAAAGTTATTCTATGCAACTTCCTAGAGCTAGCAAGATTTGAAAGTGGCGCTTCCTCTAAGCCCCGCCCCCCCCCCCGCCCCCACCCACGAGCGCTCCGTCCAAAGCCTCGCCCCCACAAACACGAACGCGCATACAATTATTAAACATTTTGGACAGCACATTTACAGCAAAACTACCCCATGTCTCATTCACCTGTAAGCGAGGTCGGTTTTAGGGGGGGGAGGGGGGGGGCTGTGCCCACCCAAACGTGCCCTCCGGCGTCTCCATCCCGGAGAGCGTCGGTGCACCACGGCACCGCAGCGCGCTGCCGTGCCGTGCACCGGCGCTCTCCGCTCTCGCCGTGAGACGCCTACATCCCCACGGACCCCATACAGCTTCCGAGCCGGAGCTGCTGCAGCTTTTCACGGCTGCGGCTGTTCACGTGTCCCCCCGGGCTGCTGCTTCTGCTGCAGAGGCTGCTGCAGATGTCTTAAAATGAAGACATCTGATTGGTTCTTTCCCTTCCTGGACCTGGACCAATCCGTAACATTCGGACCGAATGGGGGGGGCTTAGAGGTGCCATTTTCAAAATTCTTGCTAGCTCAGGGAGAATTAGGGAGAATGCCTTTAACAGCATAGTTGGAGTCGAAAGCAATGGTTGCAGTGAGTCTTTCGGTTGTATTAGAAGGATTACACACTGAAAGTAAGCTGGAGGCCTTAGAGGCCAGCTACAACACTCCAGACAAAGACATGAATCTACACCCAGTTCTGACTCAGATGGCAGCCGAGTGGACCCTGCTGGGAGCGAGACTCAAGACCCCAGCAATCACTTCCATACCATATCCAACCATAATGCTGCTGGATGAGGTACATGAAATTTGTCCCTGTAAAATTGTCATGGGTGTGAAATCTGATCTTGGCTAAGGTACATGAACCAAACTCTCAAGTACATGCATCTCGGTGATAACTTACAGCTGCATGTTGCTGCTCTCAGTCTCTTAAAAACAGCTTCATACGTGCGAAATATAAACGAAAAGATATGTTTATGGAGACACTGAAAGACTGATTAAAACAGTTCTGATTTGATTGATAAAGCTTTCACTGCATCATTTACGTCAAACATACTAATAAACTATTAATAAAGCCTAAACTGTGAGCTCGAATTAAAACATACCTGTGTTCATCCTGACATGAATTGATGTGGATAAAGACGTGGTTCACATGTCTGAATGTGTGGGTGACTGCTGTGGGGAAGAAGCTGCTCAGGACTCTGGAGATGCAGTCAGAGAGATGCCAGGATCTCTAACAAAGTATGTTGTTCCACTGATGCAACATTGGTGTAAAAGTCAAGCTGTGATGGCAGAAACGCACTAATGAGTGTTGCCTGCACTCCTCACTGTCCTGCCCTGACATTCCCTCTCCTCTGCTGTCACTATTGTTTCTATGCAAACCAGGAAGTGATGCAATTGGGGAGAATCGTGGCTCGAATGAATACATTTGTTTTGGATTTCAGAAGTTGCTGTTTTTGGATCTCTTGGTGATGTTCTTTGACTTGTCATCATCAAATGGTGATAAAATAATGGTCACATTTAGAGAAAATGTATTGTGCAGAATTCTTTTGTTCCCAAAACCATGCGGTCAGCTGTAATACAACTGGAGGCTGGTCTCAGAGTGAGGCCTCAGAGCTGGACCTTAAAGTTGAAATGAAGGCCTCTCCTGTTCACATAGGACAACATTCTCTTTCTCATCTCCAGAGCTCCTGTGCTACAGTTCCTGCAGCCTCTACACTAGCCTGCCTGCACCACCAGCCCGGCCACATGCCTGCTCTCCACCCTACCAGAGCCTCAGCTCACCGCTTCACCAGTCCCGTTCCATGTGGATCCATAACTAAGCCCAAACATGACACGCATACATTTTTTGACAACAAGTTCTCAGTTACATGTATTCATGTGGTGCAACTTAAGGCTGAATTATGGTTCTGTGTCAAATCGACACCGTGCCTATGCCGTCACCGTGACGCCGTCGTGAACCTTCGGACTTCTCCGTCACTCCATTTCTCCGCGGTGCAGTACCCACCGTGACCGCTAGTTAGCGATCTTTTCCTGAATGGTTTATCCGACTTTTTCCGGTCACAGTGAATCAAAGAGATAAGGAAAACTATTGTGCAAAAAACCAAAACAAAAAAAAACATGCATACACGAAGAAAAGATCGCTGAAAGTTCACAACTGCTTCAAACCGGAAACCGGAAATGCGTTGCTACCAAGTGAACCAATCACAGCCCTCTCGTCTGCCTTTGGTCTGCGTCGCCTCGACACGTAGTTACAATTTCTGGGAGGTGACGTCGCTGACGGCGTCAGCGACGGCGTGTGGTCTGCGTCGACACGTACCACACGCCATTGGCACGGTGTCGTTTTGACGCAGAACCATAACTCAGCTCAAGTGTTCTTTTAAGCAGAATATCAGTAATATCTATATGCTCGCTTAGAAAATGCTGTTTAATTGAGCTTATAGGTCTTACATATCTATACATCCATTATTTTATACAACATTGTAAAACATTTTGAACACAGCCTCAGTTTCTGAGTTGAATCTGTGGACCAGGGAAAGTATTTTGGACTTGTGTTCTCTGAGATGCCCTTGCAGCACACTTGTGGAGGTGAGACAACAGGATTTGAGCTGGCATTACTGAGCTGACCTCTGGTCTGGGGGAGCTGCTCTGATTCCTCAGTGTGACAGGGTCTGGCCCTGAAGGCTAGCAGCCAGTACAGACCTACTGGCTGCTTTATTGTCTTTTAGTGCTGCTACATCTTAGTTTTTTTGTCCCACGTCTCTAGTATTCATGCTTTACTCAGCTGTATGTCCCAAGTTCAAACGTTAGAAATATGAATATGTGTATACCTTCGCTGTATGTATTTCAGGTTGATACCAGTTTATTTGTGGTAAATTCAAAACAACAATTAAAGCTCTGAGCAGCTTTGATCGGGCCCTCGCACTTGGTCAATATCACTATAAAATGGGACTTTGATGTCCACACTTATCATCAGAAGCATATTAGAAAAACAACAACATTTTAAGGTTACGGAGTAAATGACCAAACATTTGGACACGTGAGTGTTATGGCTAGTTTGTTGATATGGAATTACACCATTTTAAACCATTTCCGTTGATTTGGTGTAGGCCTGAGCAATGAACCCAAAATGTACAGATATTTTCCCATGTCAGTCAGCGATTTGATTGAAGATGGCCGAGGAGATGACTAGAGCTGGGTATCGATTCAAATGTTAAGATCGATTCGATTCCAATTCTTAAGATTCATAATCGTTTATCAGGACTTGATTCGATTCGAAATCGATTTGGGTTAATGTTATTTATAAAAAAAAAGAGCTGTTACCTGAATTATATGACTAGTTATGCAGCATATGAATACTAGTGTTATAATGAGATTCAACAGCAAGTATTGGCAGCTTATGATGGCTGTAAGGACCATTCGCCCTCCCAGTATGCTGATATAATTGCTTTCAGAAACGTTGTGGGGCAGAATTACCAAACAGATGCAGAGCAGCAAACAGAGGACGCCAGAGGTGTCTGTATCTACAGCAGTGCACTGCTATTAGGACACTAACCTGGTGCATTATAAAAAAGATGACATTCAAAATTCACCCAAAAGCTGTTATTGTTGAATACAAAGACACTTTTATTTTAAGTTTAACGTGAAAAAGACATTCTCAGTGATGATGTAAACAATGCTGGTTACTGGGTTTAAAGTGTGATCATGTAAACTTGAAATCTTAAAACTTTAACTAAGAATAGCAAAATAAATACAAAATAGAAAGGCATTGCCTATTAAACTGTAAACAAGAATAAACTGAAAGTTTAACTTCACCTAAGACAGACTGTGTCACCTCACTTGGGAATGGAAGTATTCTTTTGCAGGAAAAGTAACTCATTGACATGCCCTGACGTTAGGCAGCTTCTTTTTGCAGTGATATCACCAGACCAGAGGATTGTCCTTCAATCCCGCAGGTCTCCCACCCCTGTACCTTTTAGTAGTAGTAGTAGTAAACCTTTATTTTACCAGGCAAGAATTGCTAAGAATACATTCTTATTTAAGGCAATGGCCTGGTTTAATCTTGTTTTCTGCCTGTTCTGCTAGAGTTTTCTGTTGTCTTTCCTCCTCACTTCCCCAAAGAGAGACTCCAAGGCGCTGGATTGCTTGGGGTTAGGTGCAGGCGGTTGGGGTTCCACCTCAACCTCCATTCCATCAGCTTCATCATCAGCATTATTTTGCTGTGTGAGAAAGTAGAGAGCATGTGTATTGTATACAGAGGTGTGTGTGTTGCTCATGAAGATGTGCTGGTGACTATGGTATGGCTATTCAATTCAATTCAATTCAATTTTATTTATATAGCGTCTAATACAACAGATGTCTCTAGGATCTTTCCAGAGACCCAGAACATGAACATAAACCCCCAAGCAATTATTACATAAACAATGGCAGGTAAAAACTCCCCTAGTGGGAGAAAAACCTTAAGCCAAACAGTGGCAAGAAAAACTCCCCTTTAGGAGGGAAGAAACCTGGACCAGGACCTGGATCATAAGGGGGGACCCTCCTGCCGAAGGCCAGACTGGGGGAGTCAGGGACGTCAGCAGCACACAGCAGGCAGGTGGAAGCAGCAACGGGATGACCAGAGGAGGACCGGGACCGCAGGCAGGTGGAAGCAGCAGCGGGATGACCGGGGGTGGGAGGGGGTTACCGGGACCGCAGGCCAGCATGCAGCTCCCGAAGCTCCGGCCTGCAAACATGCACAAAGGAGAAAAAAGGGGGGCCAGCACAAGAAACTACAGGAACGATGGCTATGGTTGTCGTGTGAGAGAGAGAGAGATTGGCTTGGATTTTTCCACAGGGCTTCTTGTTTTTACTTACATTACATGCTTCTTCCTCCAATACAGCCACTGATTCCTTCTGGAGTCTGGAAAAGGTGCTCTCTCACTCCTCCTCACTCAGGAATGGCAGGGCTTCGAAGCGTGGATCAACAGCTGAGGCTACATGCAGCTTGTCCCTCTGGTGCACATATCTGAAATTTAAATTTCATACATTTAAACCAATTTATACCATCATAAGTAGCCTGGTTAAAAAATAAAGACAAAGTTGTGTTTTTATTTAATCATGTTTAATTTAATTCATCTAGGCCTACCTTGTGCTCAACTTTTTCTTGATCTCATCCTTGAGGTCTTTAACAACTTTGGAGTCTTCTGGGAGGCTTGTCATTTCCTTCAGCAGCACGGCATGCGTGGGTGTAATCACTGAGAGAGTTGGGGAGTGTTCTTCTGACATTCCTTGAGTGGCTGTCTTCAATGGTTACAGAGCTCTGACCACATCTTCTGCATCCGTTATGTCTTCCTCTTTCAGAGTGCACAGATCTTTTTCATTTCTACGGACTTCGGGTGACAGCAGAGCAGCAGATATTGCAGGTTACTGCTCCAGAAAGCATTCTAGCCTTTCCAGTGCACTGTTCCATCGGGTCACAACATCAATTGTGAGCTTGTGAGCTTTCATGTGCAGTAGATTTTGCTTTTCTTTGAGGATGCTGGTGGCTGTTGTACTGCGATGAAAGAACTTTGCTCCGGCCGCTCGGAGGCGCAGTGGGTTAAGCAGCGGCCCATATACTGAGGCTACAGTCCTCCTCCTGCAGCGGTCGCGGGTTCGAAACCAGCCTGCGCACCTTTGCTGCGTGTCTTCCCCATTCTCTCTCTCTACCCCTTTCCAGTCTGCTGGACTTGCTATGTGCCTAACTGTCCCAAGCAGGCGTGCAATATTAGGGTTGAGACCGGCTTGTGAGGCCAAGTTGATTATATGTGCAAAGCAGCCAATATGGGTTAACCCCATAATCTCAACAGCACGCACTGTATTTGCTGCATTGTCAGTCACAATGACTGTTTTTTTGTTAACCAGCCCCCATTCTGTTATTGCCACCATCAACATTTCTGCTAGACAAGCAGAACCATGGTCAGTTTCAACTTCTGTAGTCTGAAGTACGAGATGAGGTTCCACTCATCGTCTATGTAGTGTGCTGTCACACTCATGTAAGATTCAGTAGCCACGGATGTCCAGGTGTCACTTCTAATGCCCACTCTTATAGCTGACCGAAGCTTTTTTTTTTACATTGTATTTGACCGATTGGTATATGTTCGGAATTACCACTTCGGACGGATGTTTTCGAGACACCATGACATAGTTTGGTTCTGTCACTTTCATTAGCCGCCTGGAGCCCTCGTTCTCAACCACAGAATCGGGGCACATATCTTTACAAAAGCCCGCAATCACCTCAGTTATTTTGACAGAATGTGCAGAATTGGCTGGTAGATGTACCGTTCGTGTGAGTTTCATCTGTCACGGTCCGGTGGACGGCTCGGCCAAGAGATCTCTGTGATGCCGCGACAAATGGTTCCTGAGATTTGTTGTATTGCCGCAATACTTCATTTCCATTTGGCATGCCTTGCAGAATACTTTGCTTTTGTCAAGCTCGCCTTTCTCCTAGTTGTTTCTGAAGCCAAAATGGCACCAGATAGGCGATTTAAAGTTTGCAGGAATTTTCAAAACCGGTACTTTCTTAATGCTACCGCTACCCTCGGACGCCATGTTCAGTGCCAGTTTCACACCACTTCAATTTAATGAAGTCACATGACTACTGGGATTAAAATTCACCGGGCGGAAATGTAATACATGAAAAGTAATCGATCTTTAGACATACAAATAGATTATTAGGAATTAATATGAGAATCGATTTAGTAGATTATCGTAAAATCGATTTTTTCAACACAGGCCTAGAGATGACATTGGTGGTATTATCTGTATCACCTAAGCGGTGGCTATTAATACAAATAAAATTTGCAGTACTTCCAAAGACTTTGTCTAATTTAAAAATGAAAATGAATTGCTATTTGGACTTACATGGATTTACATTTCATTTTCAGCTGTTGTGTTACCACCTCCTCCTTACCATAATCAGAATCAAGCCCTGAAGTTTGGCAGGTCAAGGATTTCTTAATACCAGCCAAGCTGATGTATAATCATCTAAAATACATATGTTAGAGAATTCATATATGAGGGAGGGCCCACAACCAAATCTCCACATAAACATGTCTCTTATCTGTCTTATCTGTCTAGTCTGAATGACTAGACTGAGGAAGATCATAAATGCATCCACATGGTCAAACCTGATGGTGCCCATGTCCATATCAGTACTTCATTTTCACTACAAATGTCCGCATCACTCTCTCTCCGGTCCCATCATCAGCATTGACAGGCAAATTACTACTGTTGTCAGCACTAATTTGCTGTAGTGTTCTCTTAAAGGTGACCTATTATGGCATTTAATGTATATTTTAAACAGGCCTTGAATGTCTTAAAAACAATCTAAAGCTTGTTTTTTCTACATAAATCATAAATCCAGCCTGTGGGCCCTGTCACTAGTTTTACCGCTTCTAACCTCTTTTTCTGCGTCTCATTTTTAGGGAAGGGGGGGTATGATAATGAGGCTCTGTGCTGATTGGCTCCCTGAATGACGTGTAGCAGGGGAGGAGCATAAACCTCGCTCCGCCAGAGCAGCCCGAGTCTGTAAATAAATCACAATACTTAATTTTCACAAATGGAAACTTTATTGTTAAAAAAATAAAATATGAGTTGTATATAAATAACATTTATGCACTATTTAAGCCGGATCTACCCGGCGGATGCTGAACGCTGGCCCCGGAGCCACGCCAGGCGCCCGGGAGCAGCGCTGCTGGAGCAGCGCGCATCACCGCGGCTTTAACGGGGGAATCTGACCGGTTCCGACCGGCCGGGACCGCAGGAACCGGCCTGGACTGGTAGCAGGGACTCCCGGGGACCGACCAGCGGAATTTCAGCCGGATCTACCCGGCGGATGCTGCGCGACGGGCGCTGCAACCCCACGGCAGGCGCACAGATCGGCTCCGGAGCGCATCCGCTGCGCATCTCCCGTTACCGGGGATCAAACCGACAGATTTGCCTGAAAATCTCGTAGGGTGAAGCTGGTCCAGCCTGGGACAGACCCCCAAGGACCCAGCTCCCAAACCACCCGGGAACCTGGATGATTTAACCCGGATCCGCTCCGCCGCGGCGCAGCGTCTGACTGGCTGAAAGAAGCACCGCTCCAGCAGCGGAGAGAGCTGGTTGTGGGCGTGGTTTCAGCAGCGGAGGCTGAACCTCTGGAAATCTGCTCCTGTCGTTACGTAACGACGGGAGCAGATTCTAATCGGCTCAAAAAAAAACACGTGACACTGGGGGACTCTGTCCGGCGGGGGTCAGAGAGCTTGCAGAAATTCATGGTATTTTGTCTCCCCTGTGCTGGCAGGGTGAGGGGAGACCACTTTATACATGTTAAAACAAGAAAAAACGTGTTTTTCATAATAGGTCCCCTTTAAGGTTTCTTTGTGCACGCCTTCACACGGTGGACTTAGAAACAACTTTTTCACTACTTACGTTAGTAGTCAGCACAGGAACAGCTGTCAACCCCCAGGGAGAAAAGAGGAGGGATTTACACTGTTTCATACCCTGTTACTGATTGTCATAACAATTCCAATTCCAAAAGTGAACTTAAGCAGAAGTTGAAATTTAGAACATAAATCTAGTTTTTAATCAAAAGTATCATTAACTGATGCTGATCAGCTAACAGACAAACCAAAATCTAAATCAAGACCTCGCAAATAATAGCATTACGTGTATTTCTTGTGTATTTCCATAGTAAATCATTTTTGTTTAACCAATCAACTAAATGTTAATGGTCCTGAATATTTCTGAGAATTATTCTATTTTGCAACCTTATAGTAACAACTGAGAGACATCTTTTTTGAAAATATATTTGTTCCAAGTTATTATGTGGATAATATAGTTTGAGCTTAGTTAAATTCCAAAGTTGACTTGTTAACTTTTTTTAAACACAGTTCACAGTGTCTCTGCCTCTTCTTAGACTTTATTCTTAATTGTCAATCATTTTCTCAGTTCAAGTAGGTTACTTTACCCAACAGAATCCACTCACTCCGGCTTCAGCAGTTCAGGAAGTGAAGACAGCGCAGATAAAAGTCCAGTCTCTGGCTGAGGGAACTGAACATGTCGGAGTCGCCCACTCTTTAACTCTGATGCTGCCCATGCTGGGAGACAAAAGGATAAAGGTACATTCCCTGATATATCCACGGTTACGGGCGCAGAACTCTTTGTTTTTAGCGATGCAACCAAAGTCCTGCTTAATTTTTTTTTTTTATTTAAATTTTTTGTCTGCATACATATTAATGGTTAATACCAAGTAGGTAAAAACCTTAAGCATAAACATGCATTTTAATATATAACATGTATAACTTTTTTTTACATACACACAGTTTTATATATATATATATATATATATATATACAGGACTGTCTCAGAAAATTTGAATATTGTGATAAAGTTCTTTATTTACTGTAATGCAATTAAAAAAACATTGAGGGCCGAAGAACATAACCTCTTATCTGAAAATTTGAAAATTAGGTGCAGCCCACCTTGTGATGTCATCTAAAGTGAAAAACACCAGTCAGACAATTTTGCATATGTTCTTCGGCCCTCGATATACAGTATATATATATATATATATATATATATATATATATATATATATATATATATATATATATATATATATATATATATATACATATATATATATATATATATATATATATACACACACACACTATAGGTTCCTCACACTCTCAGTGCTCGGGCCCTAATTAGCTGGTAGTGTTTTTTCCAGTGATTCTGGTTCAGTGTAGTACATGATACTGAGCTACGTAGCCCATGAATCCCCTCTGAGGTTCCCCATAAGTCTAGGATGCTTTGCCAGATGTTTTTGCATAAATAGATTCTTTATAAAGTTAAGACACACTGTCAGGCACCTTTTTTCTTCTCCAAAATGTTAGTTTTACAAATAAAAACACAAATAACAACATAACTTGGAGCTGGAGGTTTTTGGACGTTCACTCCTACACAGGTCTCTAAAGGTCCTGCCACACCATCTTAATCAGGTTCAGGTCTGGACTTTGACCGGATCATTCCAAAACCTTGATTCTTTTATTTTTTATTCTTCTGATGTAGGATTGATGCTGTGCTTGGGATCATTTCACATGACCTGGTTTTAGCCAGGCTTTAGCTGTCAGACAGATGTCCTCACGTTTGTCTCCAAGCCACTTTCACACAGTCATGGTACTGTAGTTTAGAGACACACTGGAGATCCCTTCTTCATTCCCCCTTCACTCACCACCTGCACATTCACAGTAATCTCATCAAGGTGCAGTATTCCCTCTGCAGTGTGTGCTTTCCCAAAGCATTATGGTGTGCCACCATCTCAAGATGAGTCCTGGATGTCTCTGGTGCCTCACCATTTCATTTAGTTGGTTCAAAAGAAACGCTAACAAAGAATTGAAGTTTTTACCTGGTTGTTTCAACACCCATTCGCCCGCTGATGCCTCTGTTACTCCCCCTCTTACCCTTTCCCAGGTCAGATCAAACCAATAACAGCCAGATAACCAAATGTTTGACTGCTCTGCAGAATAAAGGTCTCTCCTCCACCACTTTGCTTGTAAGTACAGATGAGATGTTTCTGCTGAGATGTCGTGACTAATGGTTAGCAACACCTGGCTGTACTCGGTACTCGAGTTGTAAAATAAAATCAGGGGGGATGGTGGATTTGATCATATGGGGACAGATAATTTGTGCTGATTACAAATAATATAATATATTACAAATAAGAGCACTGACCAAAACAGCTGCAGAAATACTGCAGGAATGACATAGCAGCAGTTAAATGCAGCCTTCTGTAAGCTTGAAATATCCACTGGGCTTACATCAAATACATCAAAACACAACAATAAAAAACACTTTTCTGAACTTATCAATATGACTCTGTCCTTCACAGGATAAGTAAAATGGATCACTGCAAAAACTCACAATCTGAACAAGAATATTTGTCTTATTTCTAGTTAAAATGTCTCATTTTAGTAAAAAAATCTCATTACACTTAAAACAAGATTCATCACTGGAAAAAACAACAATTTTCACCTGTTTCAAGTAGATTTTCACTTGTAATAAGTAGAAAAATCTGCCAGTGGAACAAGATTTTTTTGCTTGTAATAAGAAGATAAATGTTGTCCCACTGGCAGATTTTTCTACTTATTTCAAGTGAAAATTTACCTGAAACAGGTGAAAATAAGTTATTTTTCTGGTGATGACTCTAAATGTTGAAATAGCAGTAAAACCACATTCATTGATGAAATGACATAAAGGATGGAAAGGAGGGATGGCAGTTTTACAGGGGGATGATTTGGACCGTTTTTATTTCAGGGGGGGATGATTTGGATCATTTTTATTTCAGGGGGGGATGCCATCCCCCCTCATCCCCCCTCATCCCCCCTCATCCCCCTCAACTCCAGTACTGGCTGTAACTCACCGTCTTAAACCACATGGAAGCAGTACGGGGTCCTTAGTGTCGCCTTTGGCTTCATTCAGGTTCCTTCTGTTGAAATTTAAGAGAAAAAAACCGATGAACTTCAGTATAAACATCACTAAAATATCACAGTATATTTTTTTCTGTCAAAAACCTTTGGTGTGCACTTTGTGAACGAGGTTGTATTTGTTTAACACAGACACCCACTATGATCAGACAATTTCTGCTTCTACACCAAAGTAAAGAGAGGATTTGGTTACAATCACGTCCCAGATATTTAATGAGTCTCAATTTAAATCCAATCATCATTTTTTTTATCCTCTCCTCTTTCAATTAAAATCTATTCTTTTAGCTTTACACGTAACATCAAAGGAGAAACACAATCCACCGCTAATTGGAAATACGCTGGGAACTTTGATATTTTGTTAGAACCAATTTCCTCCAGGTGCCCTGATTTACAGAGGAGGACTTCTATTAGTGGCAAAAACAAACTAATATAATCAAATCTGCTGTGACTCTGAAATAGAGAGGAAAATGAAAATTAGAGCACATAAAAAATAGTGCAAAACAGCTATTTTGCCTTTTTACATTTCTATTTTGCACAGGTGTGGCTGAGCTGTTAGGGACTAATTACCAGTAAGTAAATAACAGCTCAGGGTTGAGGATTGTAATTGAGTTTAAACAGTGAAAGACTCAGTGAGTCAGATTCCCTCTCATGTAATGGAGCAGAATAAATGATCCCAGACTCTATAAATACCTGGACTAACTCCCTGTGATGTCACCTGTGGGCTCTGAAGAGAACACTTCTTTTTCACACCAAATCCAGCTGGGGTTAAGTTTATATTAGCACATTATAACTTCTGGAGTCCAACCAGGAAAATGCTGTTTCCTTCTGTAAACAGCATTTATTGATCACTACACTGTAAAAACAGCATTTATTGATCACTACACTGTAAAAACAGCATTTATTGATCACTACACTGTAAAAACAGCATTTATTGATCACTACACTGTAAAAACAGCTCAACAAATACCCCTGGTACTGTCTTTGGGTCAAAATGACCTCATTCTCCTGTCTTCCTTCCTCTTTTCTCCCTTCCTTCCTTCCTTCCTTCCTTCCTTCCTTCCTTCCTTCCTTCCTTCCTTCCTTCCTTCCTTCCTTCCTTCCTTCCTTCCTTCCTTCCTTCCTTCCTCCTGCTCTCTCCTTCCTTCTTCCCTTCCTCTTTTCTCCCTTCCTTCCTTCCTTCCTTCCTTCCTTCCTTCCTTCCTTCCTTCCTTCCTTCCTTCCTTCCTTCCTTCCTTCCTTCCTTCCTTCCTTCCTTCCTTCCTTCCTTCCTTCCTTCCTCCTGCTCTCTCCTTCCTTCTTCCCTTCCTCTTTTCTCCCTTCCTTCCTTCCTTCTTTCTTTCTTTCTTTCTTTCTTTCTTTCTTTCTTTCTTTCTTTCTTTCTTTCTTTCTTTCTTTCTTTCTTTCTTTCTTTCTTTCTTTCTTTCTTTCTTTCTTTCTTTCTTTCTTTCTTTCTTTCTTTCTTTCTTTCTTTCTTTCTTTCTTTCTTTCTTTCTTTCTTTCTTTCTTTCTTTCTTCCTTCCTTCTTTTTTCCTGCTCTCTCCCTCCTTCTTCCCTTCCTCTTTTCTCCCTTCCTTCCTTCCTTCTTTTCTCCCTTCCTTCCTTCCTTCCTTTTTTCTCTCCCTTCCTTCCTTCCTTCCTTCCTTCCTTCCTTCCTTCCTTCCTTCCTTCCTTCCTTCCTTCCTTCCTTCCTTCCTTCCTTCTTTTTTCCCTTCCTTCCTTCTTTCCTCCTGCCCTCTCCTTCCTTCCTTCCTTCTTTTCTCCCTTCCTTCTTTTCTCCCTTCCTTCCTTCCTTCCTTCCTTCCTTCCTTCCTTCCTTCCTTCCTTCCTTCCTTCCTTCCTTCCCTCCTTCCTTCCTTCCTTCCTTCCTTCCTTCCTTCCTTTTTTCTCTCCCTTCCTTCCTTCCTTCCTTCTTTTCTCCCTTCCTTCCTTCCTTCCTTCCTTCCTTCTTTTGTCCCTTCCTTCCTTCTTTCTTTCCTTCTTTTCATTCTTTCCTTCCTTCCTTCTTTCCTCTCTTCTTCTCTTCCTCCTTCCTTGACCTGAAGACAGCACAAAACACCAAGGATCCAAAAGCAGTCTTCAGAAAACCTTCAGGTGATGTCACAAAGGGGCTATCCAGTTCTTCTTAGACAGTCTCTGGCCAGGACACATTTTAAAGTACCAATGTTAATTCCTGCCAATTGCTTCAAAATACGCCAATGTCCATTGGTACTGAACTCAGAAAACAAAGTGATCGACGAAGTCGACATGCTTTTTTTGGAGCAAAACATCTTTGCCAATGGGATAATTAAAATATTCTTGAGATTTTTGAAACTAGCAAAAGAGCCTTTTTTTATTTTCTTAAAACACGGCTTTCCCCCCTTTCTTAGAAAATCGTTTTTTGCAGCGTACACACCCCGGTATTGCCTCCACACATATGTAACTGTGGCCTTCAAGACTGTAAGGGCACGTGGAATTTCCGTTTGACTAATACACCAGAGACCAAAGGTTATGAAAATACAAAATGTTATTTTATTTCATGTCCATAAAATCATCAAATTTCTTTTAAAACACACAATCAAAAATACAATCAAACTTCAACAGTATTTTGGGGCAGGGGTGAAGGGATTATCACTATTGACAGGGCTGAGGCCTCGCCCCCCACCAGCAGGGGGCGAGCTACCAAAGGAACGGAGCAAGATACCATGCAAACACATGTGTCACACTCACTGCAAACCAAAAGGAAATAACCAAATATAATAATAAATAAACCAAAAACACTGCAAACAAAAGATAATATAAATCAAAAAGCACAGCAAACTAAAGAAGACTAACCCTGCATTCACACTGAAAGCGTCACGGGCATCATAGGCATGTGGCTGCCATTCATTGTCTATGAAAAACGGGCGTCGAGAGGCGGCGGGGGCAGCGGGACCGGTGGGAGCGGCGGGAGCGTCGGGCGGCGGGCGGCGGGCGCGGCGCGTCAATTTAAAAGTTGAAAATTCTGAACTTTATGCAAATAAGCAGCGGCGACGCCGAGGCGTCGTCCAATCACAGACCGGGATTCCCGAAGCGAGAACTCTCAATGCAGATTGTACTTTCATGTAGACACAGCAGAGCTGTGCACTAACAAAGTTATTTTATCAGGAATGAATATATTTCATCCAGCAAAATGACATTTTGCTGATTTGACTGGCGTTTTTACCTGAACTGCTCATGTGAAACAATAACTGATGGGTGAGGAACTGGATGGTCCCAACGATTTTATTTGCTACATTGATCCAACGAAAAATAATTAAAACCCACAGGAACCCACATCATGACCAAATCCGCTCCGACCCGGTGTGTCAGTGTTCACCGCACAGACTGCAGCTTCGCCTGAATTATGGTTCCGCGTTAAATCGACGGCGTAGGGACGCGGTGCGGTGTGCGTCGCCGCCTACCCTACGCCGTAGGTTCTGCGTTGGTGTGACACGGAACCATAAATCAGCCTAGGCGGATTTATGGTTCAACGGGAGCAAGGGCTCTGGCGGTTGATGTTGATCCGCGGACCAAACTTGTTAAGGAGCATCAAACTCACTCTTATCTACGTGGAAATAATGCTAAAATATAAAGAAGGCGTCCCAAAGTGTGATCTATGGTGAAATAGGAACATTAAGATGTGTACGCTATATGAGTAGGCTGTTCCCTTCAGTTCTGCAGCGCAGCTTGAAACCCCGCCCACCCCCGCCCCGCTGCAGGCACTGACGCTTTCAGTGTGAATGCACCAAGCGGCGAGATGCTGGCGTCGGGACACCCGTGATGCTTTCAGTGTGAACGTAGGGTAAGCATACGTGGAATTCACACACACGGAAGTAGAACACCACCATCAAAAGGGTTGGCTGCCACCCTGCCGTGGACGCTCAGCACCTGAAAAGCAAAGAAAAAGGGGTATGAGGAGGCGGACAATCAAGGACCCAAACATACAAAACCAAATATAAACAGCACAGAAGTAATGGAGGGAGACAAAATAAGGAGATTGGCCAACGTGGTTACTAACCACGCACCAAATACAGATTAAACAAGCTCTCAGGAGCACTAAACCAAATAACAAATGTGGAAAAATAAAGAAAAGAAAAACATAAATCCGGCCCAATAACAGGCTATTGGTTATCTGCAGCTATAGAAACGGTTCTCCTGCCAATAGGTGGAACCTGAGCAGGTCTAAAGCAAGAGCGACAAAACCCAAATTAACCCAAGAGAAAAATACCCCCCCCCCCCCACACACACACACACACACACACACACACACACACACACACACACACACACACAATTGCTAAAACTAAGCCTATTAAAATGCTTTGGTGCTTGGTCTTGCAGCCTCTTCACACGGGCGGCAGCGTCAGTCCAGCCAGGACACTGCTCGGTAATTTCAGGTTGACAAGAACTGCAGCGGGACCAAAAACCGGCAGCATCTAAAGAGCATACGACACACTTAATTGATGCTACAAATAATAACTGCAGAGAGACTAAGATTCGTAGGAAAAGCACATACCAGGCGATGCAAGGCTTCTTAATAAATCCTAGTGAGGCTCGCTGGATTCCACAAGTCGTCTGCACTTAACAGACGCCCAGAGCGAGCCCAAACATTCACAGAATGCACAGCTGCGCAAGACCGGAAGGAAGCTGAATCCCGGATGTGCTGGGAAAGGTGATCAGATGCAGGTCGGCAGTGAATCAAAGGAAGTAAACTAAAAGTGCCGCCACAGCATGCTGGAACAAGCATCGACTACGTACCAGTTGCAGTTAAGCATGAAATCTCACCGAGAGATGCGCTGCTGACATGAGCTGGCCAAAGCCCAGCGGTGGAAGCACGGCCACAGGTAAAGGGGAGGAACGAGACAGGAAACGGCAACCGGAAACAGCAATGGGCGGGGACGAATAGTCACGCTTTCCCAACTCACAATCACCCTCCCTTAAATAGGCCAGCAACGCACGACATTGGTTGAGACTCTTCACTCGCCGATAAGGGGGGACACTCCTGCCGAGGACCACACTGGGGGGGTCGGGGACGTCAGCAGCACACAGCAGGCAGGTGGAAGCAGCAGCGGGACGACCGGGGGTGGGGACCGCAGGCAGGTGGAAGCAGCAGCGGGATGACCGGGGGTGGGGACCGCAGGCAGGTGGAAGCAGCAACGGGATGACCGGGGGTGGGGACCGCAGGCAGGTGGAAGCAGCAGCGGGATGACCGGGGGTGGGGACAGCAGGCAGGTGGAAGCAGCAGCAGGATGACCGGGGGTGAGGACCGCAGGCCAGCACGCAGCTTCCGAAGCTCCGGCCCAATCAGCAAGTCCCAGATTGGGGTGCAGGGTCGGGGAAAGGTTAAGAAGGGGCAGGGCCAGGAACGGACAAATCTCTCCCCCGCCTGACCGGGCCGCTACCCTGCCCCTCTCACTCCCACGCTGCAGGTTCCGGTGTTGTGCTCCAGTACTCCAGTCCTTGAGGGCCGCATTCCTGCATGTTTCAGATGTTTCCCTGCTTCAGCACACCGTGATAAAAGGAGCTGTGACACCAACAGAGTTGTCCAGACCTTGATGACAAGCTGGTGATGACCATTCATGTGAATCAGGTGTGTTGATGCAAGGAGACATCTAAAACATGCAGGACTGCGGCCCTCAAGGACTGGAGTCCTAGACCCCTGATTTAGGGGGTGGGTGATTGTCCATGATGGCATGCAGCTTCCTCCTTGTCCTTTGTTCTGCCACCACCTCCAGACTGTCCAGCCTGCTCCCACTACAGAGCCAGCCTTCTTCACCAGCTTGTTCATCTTGGCTGCCCCTGCCGCGCTGATGCTGCCCCCCCAGCATGCCACCGCAAAAAAGAAGGGCACTGGCAACGACGGTCTGATAAAATAGCCGCAGCAGCTACAGACATTAAAAGACCGATAATTGAAAGAAAATTGAAAATTTAAATTGAAAGAGAGATATTGGTTTTCATTTAATTTTTACAAAATTGAATGATAATGCTAAGCTGTAACACTTTTTAAGAAGTTGAAGAGTATAATGAGATTCACATGAAGCAGGGAAATGAAACATTTCCCATGATTATCTGTGAGTAGAAGGACATATTAAAAGTTGCATGTTGAGAGCAGAAGTAACTTTGTGTTCGCAGCTGAACTGTCACCAGTTTGACACAGGAACCAGTGACAAGGGCGCTGACTCACAGCAAACTTCCCACTGAAAGGACAGAGGGTCGTATCAGCCTCACATAGATGAGAGCAATTACTCACAGCAGCTGGACTAAATATCTGCTAAGCAGTGACCTGGGACCAACTGATACTGATAACTTTTCTGAAGCAGCACGCTTTTCACTTTCTATTTGCATTTATAGAATTAAAAAGAAAAAGAAAAATCACAATTAACCATGATAAATATTGTAGTTTATGAACTCAGATGACTGGGATGACAGGGATAAAAACCTGGTAAAAAACCTGGGTGCCCTCTCTGGGTTCGGGATCAGATCCTGCCCCAAGTGGAGGAGTTCAACTATCTCATGGTTTTACTACTACTGCTACTACTACTACTACTGCTACTGCTACTGCTACTGCTGCTACTGCTGCTGCTGCTGCTGCTGCTGCTACTACTACTACTACTACTACTACTACTGCTACTACTACTACTACTGCTACTACTACTGCTACTGCTACTACTACTGCTACTACTACTGCTACTGCTACTGCTACTACTACTGCTACTGCTACTGCTGCTGCTGCTACTGCTACTGCTACTACTACTACTGCTACTGCTACTGCTACTACTACTACTGCTGCTGCTGCTGCTACT
>NC_084593.1:47671828-47744328 GCF_033807715.1 Cololabis saira | reverse complement strand
CTCTCCTCCTGGTCTCTCCTCCTGCGGCTGCAACACTTTTTTCTTTATTTCTCACCTTTGCACCTCAATAATAACGTTGGCACAACTTGTCTTTATTTCTGCTGCGGATGAGTATCCGATTGTGATGCTTCAAGGATTAAATATACATTTATCCTGTTCACATTGTTCTTCTTATGAGAGAGATGATCATGGACACGTATTGTCTGAGTCGTAAGACACAAAACATACGTATATTGGGCTTAGTCTGTCAGTATGTAAATCACATGATTGCACAGTGGAACGAGGAGCCGCAGCATCTCCTCATACACGAGTCTTGTGGTACTCCCTAGTCCATCCATCACCATGGCGGGGGAATGCGAGGGAACCTGTGCACAGTGGGTTTTCTTTTCTATACAGGTCTATTTGAATTGCTCTGGATCACTTTTCCTTGGGAGACCTTAACAGAGGTAGTTGCCTCTACTGCCCCCAGCAACATGCAGAGCTTCTGTCATCATTTGGACACTCAAACTCTTTCACCATGATTAGGTGGACAGAATTTCAAGGTGAAGCCAAGGGGTGGAAGAGTCCAGTTTGGTGTTACAGCTTCACTTTTTGCAGTAAATGTGGTCCTTTTGGCTTCATCCAGCCGAGTGTGAAGTAGTAGGGATGATAATAATTAGGGCTGGGGATCGATTCAAATATCAAGAATCGATTCGATTCCGATTCTTAAGATTCAGAATCGATTATCACGATCCGATTCGATTCGATTTGGGTTAGTGTTATTAAAACAGTTTTTTGAGCTGTTGCATGAATGATATGACTGTAGTTCTGCAACATATTAATACTAGTATTATATTGAGATCCAACAGCAAGTATTGCAGCTAATGATGCTGTAAGGACCAATCAGCTCCCAGAATGCTGATAGAACTGAAACAGAAACATCGTGGGTCAGAATTACCAAACAGATCCAGGGAGGAAACAGAGACGGATGAAATCTGTTTTATTTTTTCCCCATTTATGAGAATTTGGTTTTTAACATTTATGCAAATGTAACCCCAAGACAGTATATAAAGCAAAGAAATATAGACAATTTATGCAATTATAACTGAAAACTTTAATGTTTTCATACCTTTAAACATATTTAAAGGCAAAAACATGGCACCAGTTATTCTCGTGTCCAACAAAATATTCCTTTTTTGGGGATAAACAAAAAAAGTACCAAAAGTTGTAATGGAATGATGAAAAAAAAAAAAAAAAAATTTTTTTTTTAAATCGATCTTTAGACATATTAATTGATTTTTAGGAATTAATATGACAATCGATTTAAAATCGGAGAATCAATCTTTTCAACACAGGCCTCATAATCATTAGCACCTCCTGGGGACTGGACTCATGACTTAGTGATAGGAGAAGTTCATTTATAAAGAAAGAAATTAGGGTATAGCCGTTGCTTCTCCACATTCAGAGCGGGTTATGGTAAATGGTTGATGGAGGTTTTGGATGGATGAATGGACAGACATCATAAAGGTTCAGTTTAGATATCCGCAGGTTGAAAGAACTTTCTCCATGTGTTTCTATTCTTTTTGTTTTTCCTCTGTCTTAGTGGGAATATTCTCAGCTCGACAATGATGTTAATATAACTTCACCAACTGGGAGAACTTGTGTAGGTAAATTGAAAGAAACCCTAAATCCTGCCTATTTAAACTTCAGCTGGCTATGCAATACAATATGACTATTTCTATACTAAGTTTCCTGTTCAATGATGCTGGTTTGTACTCTTAGAAATCACATTTGGAAGGAGC
This sequence comes from Cololabis saira, assembly GCF_033807715.1. NCBI lineage: Eukaryota > Metazoa > Chordata > Actinopteri > Beloniformes > Belonidae > Cololabis > Cololabis saira. Next base: position 47,742,547 of record NC_084593.1, on the reverse strand, counting down.
TACACCTCTGTATGAAATCATTTTTATCAGTGGTGGATATTCCCCGGCAGCACTTTCTAGCTGGCCAATGAGCATGTGCAGCTGTGTCTGAGGGCTCGGTGGATTGTTCACAGTCACCTCGACAGCATTAAAGGAGCCAGGGGAGCATTATTCACACTCTTATGCCCACCCTTCCTCCCCAGTGGCCCAAGCTTTTAAATTAGGGGCTCAGGGATTTAAATGTCATTTAAGCAAATGCACAACGCACACATCCGCTGAATCACTGCTGGAGACTTACTCAGTGAGTCACACTCTGACTCATGACTGAAATTCACAAACTACAAAATAAGACCAGCATACTGAGAGAAATAAGGTGTTAAATGAATCTGACACAGAGAGGTCTGAATCAGTCCCTGAAATGTTGCAGATTTGCAAATGAAAAGTCAGACAAATCAGTGTCCGTGAGTTGTCCACATGTTTAAAATGCAACTGTGAGTCTATTATGGCGACTCCACCACACCAACTATAGTACTGTTCCCAGTAAGCACGTTTTAAAAAATATTTTTTTAGGGTGAAAGTATTGATTCCTATGGACATTTGCGCAACAAAATCAGGGGTATTCTACTTTGCCATCACAAACCACAAAGGTGAATAACAGTTGAGATTATGACAAAACACGACTTTCACAATCATGTTACAAACTTAGTCTTCACGCTGTTTATCCTTTGTTTAAGTAGCCAAAACAAGAATGCTATGTAGTCCTAAATAGTCCCTTACTGCTTCCATCGGAATTACAGAATATGTGTTTGCAGCTTATAATGAATGTTTGTACAGGAGGTAAGGTCATTTTAACTTTGTGTGCATGCAGAAAGTATAAAAGGAGTGTTTAGACAGGAATCTCTATCCAATTGATGCAATGTTGTTATAAGTCCATCCAAGTCGGCAACAACGGCTATAAGTCACAAGAAGACCTGTGCTTCTAAAACATGTCTATTATGTCATAAGTATCTAAGTATTGGAAGTATTGATCCAGTTTATGGTTGCAGAAATCAAATACTTGCCTCCTTTAAATGGCTGTTAGGCAATTGTGTGACATCATTAATTGACTTAAACAGATGTATTACCATGTAGGCTACCAGGAAACGGACAAAGACTATAACACTCCTTTTATATATTTATTTGTTCACATACAAAGTTAAAATGACCTTCGGTTGTCTGTAGGGACTCTATCCACACTATTATTTAAGTGAAATGACATTTTTTTTGCCTTGTTTGAAGTTTTAAATGTAATTTTATTTGATGTAGCTCCATTATCCCCATGCTAGCATTAATTGCTAAGCTGCAAACTGTTATTTTGTTCTAACTAAAACTGCTTCAGTCCACCTCATTTTAAAATTTAATTTGCAGCCAGGTGCTGATAATGTTGCTGTACATGTGCAATATCTGTCTACCTCACACACATCTTACCTTCTTTTTTTGCACTGTTTTTCTTACAGACACTGCAGAATCTGGTTGCTTTCCTCCTTCTCTGAGTTGGCAGGCTGAGGGGAGACCACTTTATATATGTTAAAACAAGAGAAAACCTGTTTTTCATAATAGGTCCCCTTTAATACATAACAGACATACATTATACATGACAAACAAAACAATAATAGACACAACTCCTTAGTCACAAACAACATGTTATGGTTTTGATAGTTCCTGATTTATTTTGAAGCCCGTGTCTTTGTGTTTGAGTTATGCCTTGACTTTCCTGTTTCCCATCTACCCTGATTGTCTGCACCTGTGTCTCATTAACCCTTCTGTATATCTGGTCTTGTCTTTCCCTGGTTTCCTGCTGGTCCGTACTGTTTCCTCCCTCCATGTTTTCCAAGTCAGGTTTTTGTATTTTTGGATTATTTTTTAAGCTCTGGTTTTTGTATCCTGCTCAGCAGCGTTTTGGTTTTGTTTAAGTTAAATAAATCACATGCTCTGCTACATCTGGGTCCGACTCCAACTGCATTCCTAACACAAGACAGAGGATAATTAAATCACCATCATTCTCAGACATAAATACATAGAAATGAAATCAAATAAAACGCCTTCATAAACAATACCTGCCTGAAATGACCTTATCTTAAAATTCTTGACCACTTTCACTTTTATTGTGATAGGGTTTACACGCCCTGTAATTCTATTAAAACTTCATTCTATTTCTTTCCAAATGTCAAATCATAATTCATTACATTTTAAAAGATATTGTTTCAACTGAATCTTAAACCAATCTTTGCTCCCTACATGAGAAATATGAACTGGTATAGAGTTCCAGCCAACCATGGCTCTGTAAAAAAAAGTTATCTGTATCAAACTTGTTCTCACCCTTGGTAGTATGAAGCTCCTTTCTGATGTAATTCTTGTACTGTAACCAAGGTGACCAAATGATATATGTATAATCTTGTGTCACCAGTATAAGGCCCAATCCCAATTCCCCTTCACTCGCCCTTCTTTTCTTCCATACCCCCTAAAAAAAAGGGGGAGATTTTAGGGCACTTGAAATCTAGGGCACTTGGCCCAGGTGCCTGTCCCATTTCTCCCACTACCCCTCGTTTTCATCCCTACCCTGATCAGGAAGCTGAGAGCCAAAAGCTGTTTTAATTTCAGCTGTAGCGCTGTTAATATGGCACTTTATTAAAGGTATTCTCCCTGATGTGGAAGAGCTAGCAAGAATTTTGAAAGAGGCACCTCTAAGACCTGCCCATTCGGTCCGAATGATACGGATTGGTCCAGGTCCAGGAAGTGAAAGAACCAATCAGATGCCTTCATTTTAAACCACGCCCCCCCCGCCCTGTCCCATGCGCGCACTCGCTTCCAGCCCCCCCCCCGTGTCCACTTCCCACGGGTCCTCCTGGGCTCACAGTGTCCCAGTGTAACCCCCCTCCCTCCCCTCTGCCACGGACCCCCAGTAGTTATTTCCAGAGCGGGTCGGTCCCGCTGTGTGTGTGAGAGCGGGGAGCAGAGCTGCTGCTGCTGCTGCAGGACTCTCTGCCCAGCAGCAGCTCCTGCAGCAGCAGCCCGCGGGGACACGAAGAGCCGCCGCAGCCGTGAAGAGCCGTAGCAGCTCCGGCTCGGAAGCTGTATGGGGATCCGTGGGGATGTAGGCATCTCCATCACGGCGAGAGCGGAGAGCGCCGGTGTGGCTGGCGGAGCGCTGCGGTGCCGTGCAGGCTCTGTTGCCACAGCTACGCCGTAGGGTACGCCGTAGCCTACGCCGTAGGGTACGCCATAGCCTACGGCGTAGCCGTGGCTCTAGAGCATGGATCTATAATATTAACTGGATACAGTGCCCAAAATGGCCGCCCATTCATTTCAATGCATTCTGCTCAGCCAGCGCATGTGCCGAAAAAATCTCGGACTTCCTGGTTTACTTCCGTGTACACGGGCCCATAGAGCATGCGCAGTTGAGTCACCTCCCATGATGCTCTGGGGCCTCCCATCATGCCCCGGGGCAACATCAATGGCACCGACACGGCCGTGACGTCACGCCCAGAAAGAGACTTTTCTTTGACATTTCTGGCCATTATAAAACATTTTTGACGGATATAAAGTCCATGACCTTAAAAATATAGAATACAAAGATTAGTAATTGCCGGTGATTACAGCTGGAGGTGTCCTGTGAACAGTTTTAGAGGCTTCTCTTTTACTATTGCAGTCTATGGGAAAAAAGCTTTCTGGGCCCCATGGGATTTTTTGTTGCAGTACCGCGGCTGGACACTGGAAAAAATCGGCACACCTTCTGAGCGCGAGACTTGGGGGCTGCTCTAGAGCCTGCACGGCACCACAGCGCTCCGCCAGCCGCACTGGCGCTCTCCGGGATGGAGACGCCGGTGGGCAAGAAAGAAGTTCTGCAGCGTTTCACTGCAATGAAAAAACAAACCTCCACCGAGACCAGGACGCCCTGCGGTGGATATACCAGCTACTGTTTTAGAGCACCGCGTTCTCCGGGGACTAACAGCAGCTAAAATATCAGAGCTCTTTGGAGTGTCTGAGAGTACCATCAGGAAACGGATGGCACAGAGCCGCAACCGTGAAGAGCCGCAGCAGCTCCGGCTCGGAAGCTGTTTGGGGGTCCGTGGGGATGTAGGCGTCTCCATCACGGCGAGAGCGGAGAGCGCCGGTGCGGCTGGCGGAGCGCTGCGGTGCCGTGCAGGCTCTGTTGCCACAGCTACGCCGTAGGGTACGCTGTAGCCTACGCCGTAGGGTACGCCGTAGCCTACGGCGTAGCCGTGGCTCTAGAGCCTGCACGGCACCGCAGCGCTCCGCCAGCCGCACTGGCGCTCTCCGGAGACGCCTACATCCCCACGGACCCCCATACAGCTTCCGAGCCGGTTAAGAAATTTGCTCTGAAAATTTAGAGATTTCTGTCTGCCGGCTCCAGAGTTTATGGGTCCGCGTTAAATCGACGCAGAGCCTACGGCGTAGGGTACGGCGTAGGGTACGGCGTAGGGTACGGCATACGGCGCACGTCGCCGCGTACATCGAAGCAGAGCCCTCGGCGTAGGTTACGTAACCTACGCCGTAGGCTCTGTGTTGGTGTAACGCGGAACCATAAATCCCTTTATTCTGGCGTGATCTTTGGCAACTTTATCTGAAAGTGTGAAAATTACCCAGATAAGACAGCTGGATTACTTTGTGGTTTCTGAAAACTATTATATCAGAAACATCCAAAACAAATCTGACGAGTCACAGGATTATTTCTCTATTTCCCACAAAAAAATGCTTGCTCCCTCGGTCACAATCTGAGACGAGTCTGCAAATGATGTTTCCCCTCGGTCGGCGAGTCAAATCGACGCAGAGCCTACGGCGTAGGTTACGTAGCCTACGGCGTAGCTTACGTAGCCTACGCCGTAGCTTACGTAGCCTACGGCGTAACCTAACAGCCTTTACTCCGGAGCGATTCTTCGCGAACAATGGACAAAAAAGGGATTATGTACATTCACTGAGTGAATATTATGAAAGTAAAATATACATTTGTCGCTAGAAATGTAATCAAAACGCATTTTTATGCAGAAACTAACTCAAAATATTGATTTATTCACTAGGAAATGTCCGCCATTTTTTTTTTTGATTCAGTCCGTAAATGACGACGAAAAGCATTCTGGGAAATTTTCATAGCCCCTCGCTCGCGAAGTCAGCATGTGAAATCACTTGATCCGTAGGGGCTATTTTCAGCCCCTCACCCTCGTTATGCCCACTCCCCCTAGGTGAAAAGAGGAATTGGGACACCACTACCTTCACGGGAACGTGCAAACTTTAGGGGTAGTGAAGAAAACGAGGGCGACGCAGCCTAAGACTCTGAAAATTTAACAAAGTCTAAGTCGACCTTTGTCTTCTAGATAACCAGCCTAGATTCTTCTGCTGCTGGACACATTAGATCTATCAGGACTCAATAGAGAACAATGTGCAGCTTTATTTTCTGCTATTTGTAATTTCTTCACATTCCTAACTGAAGTATTTGACCAAACTACAACCCAATAATCCAGTTACGACAAAGCCAAAGCATTTAAAACCAGTCTCCTAACATCTAGAGATAAAAATTTGGAAATTCTTCTCACTAGTGACATGCCTCTTCCCATTTTGCAAACTATAGAATTAGTTTGTTTGGACCATGACAGATTATGATCTAAAATTACACCCAACACCCTTGTCTCATAAACCTGTTCAACGGAAATATTATTTACACTCGATGTCAGTATTAGTTCAGGTTTAAATTGATACTTAGAACAAAGGAATATTAATTTTGTTTTGCCAACATTAAGAATTAATTTATTATAACTTATCCATTCAGCTACTACATTTAATTCCTCCTGCAATATGTCATTCAATTCACCTATTAAAGGAGCAGTAGCATAAATTGTAGAATCATCCGCATATGTAACAATGTTAGATTTCTTTACAACAAAGGGCAATTCATTAATAAATATAGAGAATAATAATGGTCCTAAACAGCTCTCCTGTGGAATGCTTGTCAAACTGGGTAGGCGGGCTAACAAGGATCTGGGAGGGGTTAAGACTGATTCGCTGCACTCCTTCGCTTTGGTCTGATTTTTGTAACTCATGGCGGCTGCGAACATCATGGAAGATCTTCAAGAAGTTTCCCGTGAGCTGGTCAGAGATGTTGTACAGATGTTGATGTTATATGGCTGAGAACGTAGAAGCAGGTGTTTCTCCTCCGGACATCATGATGGGTAAAATAGAGACCTTCATGGAAGTTCTTGCCATTATTTTTGCTCTTTCTGACCAAGACACTGACCCTCGCATCATAGCCAACTTAGAAGAAGTTCTGCAGCGTTTCACTGCAATGAAAAAACAAACCTCCACCGAGACCAGGACGCCCTGCGGTGGATATACCAGCTACTGTTTTAGAGCACCGCGTTCTCCGGGGACTAACAGCAGCTAAAATATCAGAGCTCTTTGGAGTGTCCGAGAGTACCATCAGGAAACGGATGGCACAGAGCCGCAACCGTGAAGAGCCGCAGCAGCTCCGGCTCGGAAGCTGTTTGGGGGTCCGTGGGGATGTAGGCGTCTCCATCACGGCGAGAGCGGAGAGCGCCGGTGCGGCTGGCGGAGCGCTGCGGTGCCGTGCAGGCTCTGTTGCCACAGCTACGCCGTAGGGTACGCTGTAGCCTACGCCGTAGGGTACGCCGTAGCCTACGGCGTAGCCGTGGCTCTAGAGCCTGCACGGCACCGCAGCGCTCCGCCAGCCGCACTGGCGCTCTCCGGAGACGCCTACATCCCCACGGACCCCCATACAGCTTCCGAGCCGGTTAAGAAATTTGCTCTGAAAATTTAGAGATTTCTGTCTGCCGGCTCCAGAGTTTATGGGTCCGCGTTAAATCGACGCAGAGCCTACGGCGTAGGGTACGGCGTAGGGTACGGCGTAGGGTACGGCATACGGCGCACGTCGCCGCGTACATCGAAGCAGAGCCCTCGGCGTAGGTTACGTAACCTACGCCGTAGGCTCTGTGTTGGTGTAACGCAGAACCATAAATCCCTTTATTCTGGCGTGATCTTTGGCAACTTTATCTGAAAGTGTGAAAATTACCCAGATAAGACAGCTGGATTACTTTGTGGTTTCTGAAAACTATTATATCAGAAACATCCAAAACAAATCTGACGAGTCACAGGATTATTTCTCTATTTCCCACAAAAAAATGCTTGCTCCCTCGGTCACAATCTGAGACGAGTCTGCAAATGATGTTTCCCCTCGGTCGGCGAGTCAAATCGACGCAGAGCCTACGGCGTAGGTTACGTAGCCTACGGCGTAGCTTACGTAGCCTACGCCGTAGCTTACGTAGCCTACGGCGTAACCTAACAGCCTTTACTCCGGAGCGATTCTTCGCGAACAATGGACAAAAAAGGGATTATGTACATTCACTGAGTGAATATTATGAAAGTAAAATATACATTTGTCGCTAGAAATGTAATCAAAACGCATTTTTATGCAGAAACTAACTCAAAATATTGATTTATTCACTAGGAAATGTCCGCCATTTTTTTTTTTGATTCAGTCCGTAAATGACGACGAAAAGCATTCTGGGAAATTTTCATAGCCCCTCGCTCGCGAAGTCAGCATGTGAAATCACTTGATCCGTAGGGGCTATTTTCAGCCCCTCACCCTCGTTATGCCCACTCCCCCTAGGTGAAAAGAGGAATTGGGACACCACTACCTTCACGGGAACGTGCAAACTTTAGGGGTAGTGAAGAAAACGAGGGCGACGCAGCCTAAGACTCTGAAAATTTAACAAAGTCTAAGTCGACCTTTGTCTTCTAGATAACCAGCCTAGATTCTTCTGCTGCTGGACACATTAGATCTATCAGGACTCAATAGAGAACAATGTGCAGCTTTATTTTCTGCTATTTGTAATTTCTTCACATTCCTAACTGAAGTATTTGACCAAACTACAACCCAATAATCCAGTTACGACAAAGCCAAAGCATTTAAAACCAGTCTCCTAACATCTAGAGATAAAAATTTGGAAATTCTTCTCACTAGTGACATGCCTCTTCCCATTTTGCAAACTATAGAATTAGTTTGTTTGGACCATGACAGATTATGATCTAAAATTACACCCAACACCCTTGTCTCATAATCCTGTTCAACGGAAATATTATTTACACTCGATGTCAGTATTAGTTCAGGTTTAAATTGATACTTAGAACAAAGGAATATTAATTTTGTTTTGCCAACATTAAGAATGAATTTATTATAACTTATCCATTCAGCTACTACATTTAATTCCTCCTGCAATATGTCATTCAATTCACCTATTAAAGGAGCAGTAGCATAAATTGTAGAATCATCCGCATATGTAACAATGTTAGATTTCTTTACAACAAAGGGCAATTCATTAATAAATATAGAGAATAATAATGGTCCTAAACAGCTCTCCTGTGGAATGCTTGTCAAACTGGGTAGGCGGGCTAACAAGGATCTGGGAGGGGTTAAGACTGATTCGCTGCACTCCTTCGCTTTGGTCTGATTTTTGTAACTCATGGCGGCTGCGAACATCATGGAAGATCTTCAAGAAGTTTCCCGTGAGCTGGTCAGAGATGTTGTACAGATGTTGATGTTATATGGCTGAGAACGTAGAAGCAGGTGTTTCTCCTCCGGACATCATGATGGGTAAAATAGAGACCTTCATGGAAGTTCTTGCCATTATTTTTGCTCTTTCTGACCAAGACACTGACCCTCGCATCATAGCCAACTTAGAAGAAGTTCTGCAGCGTTTCACTGCAATGAAAAAACAAACCTCCACCGAGACCAGGACGCCCTGCGGTGGATATACCAGCTACTGTTTTAGAGCACCGCGTTCTCCGGGGACTAACAGCAGCTAAAATATCAGAGCTCTTTGGAGTGTCCGAGAGTACCATCAGGAGACGGATGGCACAGAGCCGCAGCCGTGAAGAGCCGCAGCAGCTCCGGCTCGGAAGCTGTATGGGGGTCCGTGGGGATGTAGGCGTCTCCATCACGGCGAGAGCGGAGAGTGCCGGTGCGGCTGGCGGAGCGCTGCGGTGCCGTGCAGGCTCTGTTGCCACAGCTACGCCGTAGGGTACGCCGTAGCCTACGCCGTAGGGTACGCCGTAGGGTACGCCGTAGGGTACGCCGTAGCCTACGGCGTAGCCGTGGCTCTAGAGCCTGCACGGCACCGCAGCGCTCCGCCAGCCGCACTGGCGCTCTCCGGGATGGAGACGCCGGTGGGCAAGATGCACGTTTGGGTGGGCACAGCCCCCCCCCCCCTGCCCCCCCTAAAACCGGCCTTGCTTACAGGTGAATGAGACATGGGGTAGTTTTGCTGTAAATGTGCTGTCCAAAATGTTTAATAATCGTATGCGCGTTCGTGTTTGTGGGGGCGTGGCTTTGGACGGAGCGCTCGTGGGTGAGGCCGGGGGGGGGGGGTGGCTTAGAGGAGGCGCCACTTTCAAATCTTGCTAGCTCTCAGAAGTTGCATAGAATACCTTTAAGTTTTAATATTTTTTCAGGTGTAAAAGTAACCGTTAAGATCCCCAACCTGGGCTCAGTTTATCCAAATAACGCCTGTTAAGAAATTTGACTCGACGTTTTCTGAGATGGGAAAAGCCGCCGGCCCCGGGGCGCAGCAGCAGCTCACAGCCAGAGAACAGACGTGATCGCTGGGTCGACCCACGCCGTCGTCCCGGGAGAGAAACCTGCAGCTCTGTTGAGAATTACGCTGGCTGAAATAAATCATTTAGGAAGATGTTGATTTAATAGATGAAATCTAACAGTTGTAGCTACGCCTGTTAAGAAATTTGCTCCGAAAATTTAGAGATTTCTGTCTGCCGGCTCCAGAGTTTATGGGTCCGCGTTAAATCGACGCAGAGCCTACGGCGTAGGCTACGCATAGGGTACGGCATACGGCGCACGTCGCCGCGTACATCGACGCAGAGCCCTCGGCGTAGGTTACGTAACCTACGCCATAGGCTCTGCGTTGGTGTAACGCGGAACCATAAATCCCTTTATTCTGGCGTGATCTTCGGCAACTTTACCTGAAAGTGTGTAAATTATCCAGATAAGACAGCTGGATTACTTTGTGGTTTCTGAAAACTATTATATCAGAAACATCCAAAACAAATCTGACGAGTCACAGGATTATTTCTCTCTATTTCCCACAAAAAAATGCTTGCTCCCTCGGTCACAATCTGAGACGAGTCTGCAAATCATGTTTCCCCTCGGTCGGCGAGTCAAATCGACGCAGAGCCTACGGCATAGGTTACGTAGCCTACGCCGTAGCTTACGTAGCCCACGCCGTAGCTTACGTAGCCTACGCCGTAGCTTACGTAGCCTACGGCGTAACCTAACAGCCTTTACTCTGGAGCGATTCTTCGCGAACAATGGACAAAAAAGGGATTATGTACATTCACTGAGTGAATATTATGAAAGTAAAATATACATTTGTCGCTAGAAATGTAATCAAAACGCATTTTTACGCAGAAACTAACTCAAAATATTGATTTATTCACTAGGAAATGTCCGCCATTTTTTTTTTTGATTCAGTCCGTAAATGACGACGAAAAGCATTCTGGGAAATTTTCATAGCCCCTCGCTCGCGAAGTCAGCATGTGAAATCACTTGATCCGTAGGGGCTATTTTCAGCCCCTCACCCTCGTTATGCCCACTCCCCCTAGGTGAAAAGAGGAATTGGGACACCACTACCTTCACGGGAACGTGCAAACTTTAGGGGTAGTGAAGAAAACGAGGGCGACGCAGCCTAAGACTCTGAAAATTTAACAAAGTCTAAGTCGACCTTTGTCTTCTAGATAACCAGCCTAGATTCTTCTGCTGCTGGACACATTAGATCTATCAGGACTCAATAGAGAACAATGTGCAGCTTTATTTTCTGCTATTTGTAATTTCTTCACATTCCTAACTGAAGTATTTGACCAAACTACAACCCAATAATCCAGTTACGACAAAGCCAAAGCATTTAAAACCAGTCTCCTAACATCTAGAGATAAAAATTTGGAAATTCTTCTCACTAGTGACACGCCTCTTCCCATTTTGAAAACTACAGAATCAGTTTGTTTGGACCATGACAGATTATGATCTAAAATTACACCCAACACCCTTGTCTCATAAACCTGTTCAACGGAAATATTATTTACACTCAATGTCAGTATTAGTTCAGGTTTAAATTGATACTTAGAACAAAGGAATATTAATTTTGTTTTGCCAACATTAAGAATGAATTTATTATAACTTATCCATTCAGCTACTACATTTAATTCCTCCTGCAATATGTCATTCAATTCACCTATTAAAGGAGCAGTAGCATAAATTGTAGAATCATCCGCATATGTAACAATGTTAGATTTCGTTACAACAAAGGGCAATTCATTAATAAATATAGAGAATAATAATGGTCCTAAACAGCTCTCCTGTGGAATGCTACATGTGACATCTCTCATTTTTGATGCACTGCCATTAAAATAGGGTATTTGTTTCCTGTTTATTAGGTAGCTTTCCATCCATTTCAGTGCAGTAACGGTAAAGCCATAATGTTTCAACTTGTCTAATAACAAAGAATGATCAATAACATCAAAAGCGGAACTCCAATCAAGTAAAACTGCACCCATTGCACTACATTTCTGTTATCTAATTCACTCTGCCAATTATCAACCAACTGTGTCAGAGCAGTACAAGTGGGATGACCAGATTTGTATACATGCTGATTGCATGTATTTAAATAATTAATATCAAAATAAGTCTGAATTTGATTACAAATAATTCTCTCCATGATCGTTGCCAACGTAGGTAATGAGCTTATAGGGCGGCTATTAGATCCACAAAAAGGTACTGCTAAATTCTTACAAAAAGGAACAACTTTAGCTATTTTCCATGCCTGTGGACAGACACCTTTCCTGATGCTTAAATTAATGATATGGCATACAGGGACTGCAATTATATTGGGTACCAATTTTAGAAATTTTACATCCAAATAATCTATACCAGGAGGTCTTTCATTACATTTGTTAATTAGATATTCCACCTCTGATGCAGTTACACTATCAATGTTAAATTGACACATTTTATTCTTTACAATTAATTCCCTAATTATTTCTGTAGAAGTATCGTTATTCATAGATTTAATATATCTTCTTAAATTATTTACTTTGTCGTAAAAATATTGACTGAAATAGTTTGCAATACATTCTGGTTTAGTTAAGAATTTTCCTTCCACTTCTAGGAATGTAGGGTTCGATTTTACTGTCCTTCCTCAAAGATTATTTGCATGTCCCCATAACTTTTTCTTGTCATGCTTTATCTCAATAATTTTATTTTCATAAAACAGCAGTTTTTTCTTCCTGTTTACTATAGTGACATAATTTCGTATTTTCCTATAAACTCGCCAGTCAGACTCATAAGATGACGATACTTCTAGCTTTTTTGCTTCCTCCCTTGGTTTAATGAGTTGCCTTAATTCTTCATCTCTCCAGGGTGATTTGCAATTCCTGACAGTATCTTAATGGGGCATGTCTCTCAATCACCTGCAAAAATAATTCCATAAAAATATGAAGTGCCTCATCAGGATTATCCTCGTATAATACAGATACCCAGAAATTTCTCATTAATCTTCGAATTATTATTTTAGCACCAGATTTTGGAACCTTTTAAGGAGGCTGACGCCACCTCTATGGAACGCTGAAACAGTCAAAATTAAATAAATAATTAATTAATTAATTAATTAAATCATTGAATAAATGCACAATGAAATTAATCAATTTGGAAATACCTAAATATATAATTTATTTAATATACAATTAAATGTGTCATTGAATTCTTAAATTTTGAATATTTCATTGGATATATATTTAATTATTTAATTACACATTTAATTATTTCATGTTTCCTGCATTGGCCCGAAGCAGATCATGAATTTATTTAAACTGTCACTTTGACTCGTCAAACTGGGTAGGCGGGCTAACAAGGATCTGGGAGGGGTTAAGACTGATTCCCTGCACTCCTTCGCTTTGGTCTGATTTTTGTAACTCATGGCGGCTGCGAACAGCATGGAAGATCTTCAAGAAGTTTCCCGTAAGCTGGTCGGAGATGTTGTACAACTGGCTGAGAACGTAGAAGCAGATGTTTTTCCTCCGGACATCATGATGGGTAAAATAGAGACCTTCATGGAAGTTCTTGCCGTTATTTTTGCTCTTTCTGACCAAGACACTGACCCTCGCATCATAGCCAACTTAGAAGAAGTTCTGCAGCGTTTCACTGCAATGAAAAAACAAACCTCCACCGAGACCAGGACGCCCTGCGGTGGATATACCAGCTACTGTTTTAGAGCTCCGCGTTCTCCGGGGACTAACAGCAGCTAAAATATCAGAGCTCTTTGGAGTGTCCGAGAGTACCATCAGGAGACGGATGGCACAGAGCAGTTTAAGGTAGTGTAAGGCTGGTGTAGAGTTAAGCCTTACCTTATTAAATTAAACCTTGAGTAGGATAAACACGGGGACAACTTCTGCTGAGTTCCAGTGTACTTTAATGTCCCTCAACAGTGTAGGATTTTAGAACATCAACACAGCACCTAGTGCCGTACTGTGGCGTATCACTCCGCCCAATCTAAAACAGACTAATCACTACAGATAAACTGACTAGTGTCATTATAGTCCCTGATTTACATCAGAATATAAAGAATATATTTATAAAATAATGAACCCTGAATTACCAAAATAATCTTCTTAACAAAAATAAATCTCTTACATTCTTCCCCCTCTTCAATTGAAATTTCCTCATTTCAACATTTATGAAAAATAAATCTCATCTCTAAAGTGAACAAGAAAATAACTTTAAATTTAAATAGCATAAGCATGAGATCACATAAACACAGCAATCCTGTATAATCACTCATTTGAACCACGACAAATGACTTCAACCACATATAACCACACATCCTTGCAGAGAAGTTAATAACCCGCTTCAATCTGGATTACCAGCTCACCATGTGGATTATTGACTTTTTAACCAACCGGTCACAGAGGGTGCTTGTTAATGGCTCCTTTTCCAACATTGTCCACACCTCCACCGGCTCCCCACAGGGCTGTGTCCTATCGCCTCTGCTTTACATCCTTTACCGATGACTGCAGGTCCACTCATCCAAATTGTCATCTGGTAAAATTTGCCAATGACACAGTCCTGCTCTCTCTGCTCTCTGCCCCCAACCTACACCACAGCTCTGTTCTTCAAGACTTTATCACCTGGTGTGAGGGTGCTTGTCTCCAGCTGAACTCAACTAAGACCAAAGAGCTGATTATAACATTCTCAAGCAAGCAGAGACAACTGGCAGAGGCCGTCACTACCACCATCCGGGGGGAGCCGGTGGAGGTGGTGGAGGAGTACAGATACTTGGGCACAATCTTCGATGGCCTCCTGAAGTTTTCCTCTAACATTGAGGAGATCATTAGGAAGTGTCATCAGAGACAATATCTGCTCAGGAAGTTGACATCATTTGGTGTGAACAAAGACATTCTCCTGACCTTCTACCACGCATTCATTAAGAGTACCGTATTTTCACGACCATACGGCGCACCGTGTGAAAAGGCGCACCCTCAGTTTTGTGTGTCATTTTTGTTTTTAAAACACACATACGGCGCACCGACCCAAAAGGCGCCGTCTACAGAGACGGAGCTGCACACACGCACGCTGCAAAACACACACACGCGCTGCAAAACACACACACAAGAGTGCTTATTTAAAAATAGAGCAGGAGCAAAACTTAGTTTGATATTTTATTTCACTTTTCACATCAATCAAACCCTTCAAAGGTTCATATTCTGTTTCCGCATTAAAGAATTAAAAAAAACCACCGGGTCGCCGCACATAAACCTGTCTCAGCCACCAGCCCTTTTCATTTCACTGCGGCTGGAAAAGTGTCTTTAGGCAACGCTTTTCTTTTAAAAATCACCATAGCCGGCAGTTTCTGTCCATCAGCGTGGCAGGCAAGCACAAGAGTAAATAAACTTTTCATACC
The DNA here is from genome assembly GCF_033807715.1 of Cololabis saira. Taxonomy (NCBI): domain Eukaryota; kingdom Metazoa; phylum Chordata; class Actinopteri; order Beloniformes; family Belonidae; genus Cololabis; species Cololabis saira. The sequence continues at coordinate 47,727,539 of NC_084593.1, read as the reverse complement.
CCGTTGTGCTGCGGATCCCGACCGCTCTGCCCCCCCCGCGCTGGACCGGGTCCGCTCCCGCTCCGCTCCCCCGCGCTGGTCCTCCTCATTTTTCTTTTAAAAATCACCATACAGTTTCTGTCCATCAGCGTGGCAGGCAAGCACCACATAAATGAGAATGTGTGTGTTTCGCGCCGCGACACACACGCGCATGTCGGGTTCCGGTACCGGGTTTGTAACCGACAGATTTCGCTGAAAATATCGGAGGGTGAAGCTGATCTGACCTGGGACGTACCCCTGAAATCCCTGCTCCCAAAGCGGGCTGGAACCAGGTCGATCGGACCCCGCTTGGGGAACCAGGAAGTCGGGAGGAGCAGCGCGCATCACCGCAGCTTCAACCGGGAAATGTGGACGGTTCCGACTGGCCGGGACCAGAGGAGCCCGCCTGGACTGGTAGCAGGGACTCCCGGGGAAAGAGCACCGGCATTTCAGCCGGATCTGCCCACGGCAGGTGCATTCTCGGTTCCCGACATGCAAAACACACACGCGCTGCAGAACACACACACACAAGTGTGCTTATTTAAATAGAGCGGGAGCAAAACTTAGTTTGATTGTATTTTATTTCACTTTACACATCAAGCAAATCCTTAAAAGTCTTCATCTTCTGTTCCACATTAAACAGCTCAGTGGATGGTCTCATTCACGGCTTCACCCGCCCCCTTCTCTTTTTACCGTTCTCATGGTGGCCGGCCTTACATTACCGTAATTCAGGTAATAGACACGGCGCACCGTTTCATAAGGCGCCCGGCACATTAAAAAAAAAATAAATAAATTTATGTGCGCCTTATGGTCACGAAAATACGGTATCCTAACATTCTCATTCATCTCCTGGTTTCATTCCATCACCCTGCAAGATCGGTCACGCCTACTCGGAATCACCAAAGTTTGCTCTAAAATCATTGGACACCCTGTTAGAGCTCTGTCTGCTTTTTGCGACCAACAAACCTTCCATTCTGCTCACAGGATCCTGCACAACCCCACACACGCACTTCACTCAATGCTCGAGTGGCTCCCATCAGGTCGCAGGCTGCGATGTCCACACTGCAGAACACAGAGGAGGAGGGCCACCTTTGTCCCCAGAGCAGTCCAGCTCTTAAACAACCCTGTCTCAACGGCGACTGACTTAATGCACATAGCACTTTAACATTAAGCACAAAGCACTTTTACTTGCAGTAGATTGGATATTTTTAACTGCACACCCTATGTATCTACAGTATGTATGTTTTTATGTTGTTGATGTTCTATTTGTATTTTAATGCTGCTCCTTATGCCTTTTAAATTGCCCCTCGGGGACAAATAAAGTGTTTTGAATTGAATTGAATTTTTTTGTCTTTTTTCAGATTTGTATTTGTTTTTTGTTTTAAGTCCATCTGAAAACATTGTGGAAAACTCAAACAGTGTTCCACCAAGTGTACATAACAGTCCATATCAGATGAAAAACTGTCTCTTTTCTGTCAGTTGAGTGGGATGGGGGGCTCACAGCAAAAAGCAACTGTGGTCTGCGAACAACCCGTCCCGAACGAGTTGTAGCGGAGCCACATGTCTCACCAGATACTGCTGGAGCAGCAACAGATGGTTGGTTGGTTTGTGGCAGGACATGAGGACCCGACCTGATGGTCTCCTTAGCAGGGGAAGTGAACCAGATAACGCTGTATACCTGGGGAGAGTTTCCATATGCCGTGAAACCACAGGTTTCTCTACTTGTTGATGTATCCCCAGAGGATCTATATGGTATTAAGCGATCATAGTGAACCACCTTGTGTCCAGCTCCAGGATGTCTCAAATCCACTAGCTCATATAGGAGTCTCTTGTTGTCTGAGGAAACAACTTTGAAAGGTCCAGTCCAGTTAGGGTCAAGCTTCTTTTACTGTGTAGTGGGATCATCCATCCAAACGAGATCTCCACATTGATAAGGCTTGAATCTTTCAGACTTGTTGAAGTAGTACTCACGCTTGAGTCTCTGTTCCTCACGAAGAGAGCAAACAGCTTGGAAAACTGTGTCAAGCCGTTTCACTAGTTCTGTATCATAGTTCTGTGGTGTTAGTGACACTACTAGTGTGGACACAGTCACAGTAGCAGGCAGACGAGGTGAGTAACCAGTACTTGAGTGTGGGGTGGAGTTAAAAGAGAGAACCACTGCTGGCAAATAGTGATCCCATTCACCACCATTTTGATGAATAAGTTTAGCCAACTGTTCTTTCAAAGTCCTGTTAAATCTCTCCACCATCCCATTCCCACGAGGGTGGTATGGTGAGGTCCTTTTCTTTTGATGAACAGTGTCTGACATATTGTTTCGATAATCTCTGATTCATACTGTCGTCCCCTGATCTGGCCGGTGAGTGCGTGCGTTGACATAACTTTGAAATGTAGTGAGATAAGCAGTTTGTCCAAAAACAGCTTTAAAGGGGACCTATTATGAAAAACACGTTTTTTCTTGTTTTAACATATATAAAGTGGTCTCCCCTCACCCTGCCAACACAGGGGAAATCCCATGCATTTCTGCAAGGTCTGTGACCCCCGCCCAGCAGAATCCCCCAGTGTCATGTGATTTTTTTGAGCCGTTCAGATTCTGCTCCTGTCGTGACGTCACGACAGGAGCAGATTTCCATAGGTCGGCCTCCGCTGCTGAAACCACGCCCACAACCAGCTCTCTCCGCCGGCTGGAGCTTCAGCCATTGTTTACAAGCGGTGACTGTTTTCCACCGGTTTCCACAGCGAGGGAGAGTTAAAATGAGGTTTTGCATCAACATTTACCCTCATAAAAGGATCAGTTCCCACAGTACGGACCCGGCAACTGCACACGAGTCAGCGGTAAGTGACGTTATTTTTTTACGTTATTTATATTTGTATGATCTTCGCATGGGCAAGTATTTAGCTTAGCTCCGGAGCACCGGAGCTGCTCACGGACCGGACCGTCGAGGAGCCCCGGGCTCGGAGCTCCGAACCCGGGGCTCTATTAGTACCGTAATACATTTTTCTTCTCTTTATGGTTTCAGATCTGAGCACCTGAATCTGTTCAACGACACATTCAGAGGACGCACGGTCCTTCCTTGAGCCAGCAATAGTACATAAATGTTATTTATATATTTTAACAATAAAGTTGCCATTTGTGAAAATTCAGTGTTGTGATTTCTTTACAGTTAACATGATTCATTTGTCTTGTAACATAAGAAGTGAAATGATGAGGAATTGGAGTAAATAACCGTGGTGTACCTGTTTAGAATTAAATTCAATCTTCCTGTCTGAAGACGAGGTGACTAAAGGCTGATTTATGGTTCTGCGTTACACCAACGCAGAGCCTACGGCGTAGGTACGTGTCGATTTAACGCAGAACCGTGGACACGCTTTGCTACGCAGCCGCTGCTCTTCTCCCCGGAGCGACGCTTTGTCTCCTCCCCTGCCACACGTCATTCAAGCAGCCAATCAGCACAGAGCCTCATCCCTCCCCTCAGAATGAAGCACAGAAAAGGGCTTTAGAAGCGGTAAAACTAGAGACATGGTCCACAGGCTGAATTTCTGATTTATGTAGAAAAAACAAGCTTTAAATTGTTTTTAAGACATTCAAGGCCTGTTTAAAATATACATTAAATGCCATAATATGTCCCCTTTAAGTTTGTCTTTAACTGCAGTAGAGTCAGATTTCGTACCATCAGGTAGGCTGTCCCAGTAACTAAATGCTGCACCACCCAGGCGTGCAGGCAGCGGCTTAGCCAAACTGTCATCGTCCTGTAATGGGAAATTTTGGTATAACATATAGATTCTGAGTTGGGGTTAGCTTCTACAGCCACTTCAAAACGTCTACACCATCTAGAAAAGTCCTCCTTTCCATCTCCCATGAAGACATGAGGAAAATCTTTCCAGTATTGCCACATATTAGCATGAGTGGGACAAAGTTTAAAAGGCAGTTCATTCCCTGAGTCACCGTTACTGGTCATAGTTTTCTTTTTTTTTTCTGGCAGAGGTACAAAAGTTGTATTTACAGTTCACAATGGGCCCATATAATTTCCAATTCTTACCTTTTGTTGATTTAGATAGGTCTGCTTTATTGTTGCATTCACAGTAACAGGTTGACAAAATTACCATGCAACAGTCCCACGAATATCAGTCCACAAGCAGCACATCTCCCCTATGCAGCAGTGTGAAAATCCACTAAGAGCAGAAATAGTATCCACTTTTCCAGTCTCGGTTACTCACATACACTGTCCTTTATTCTTGTCTTGGTGGTTGAAAGTCCTTTAGAGACCCTTTTTCCTTGTTGTTTGTGTTCTCTATCGTATCGAGACTATCTCTCCACTCCGTTACATATTTCATATGTACGGGGAATGTACCCCCCTGTTGTCAAGGTACGTGGAGTCAGTCATTGAAGAACTTGCATCTGCTCTGTGTACATCTAATCCTGTCTATAAGTCCATTGGTAAAGGTTGTCCTTGGCAACATCCTATAAGCGTAAAAAGTACTACAAAGACAATTTTAAAGTTGTGGAACCAATAGAATATATCTTGGATTGACAAAGGAAAAATAGCGCTGCACTATGTTCCTCTATTAAAGTTTTTGCAGCAGCTTTTCACTGATGGTCACATTCTTAACAAAGCGTTAGATAGTCATCTCACATCAGAGAGTAGAGAGGAAGGGATATACAAGTCTTTTCATGACAATCTTTTTTTCAAGGATAACCATTTTTTGTCAGGAGGTGAGTTGCGAGTGTTACTGAATTTATATGTTGATGATTTTGAGATTTGTAATCCGCTTGGCACATCACGTAAGAAGCACAAGATCTGTGGCGTTTATTGGAATCTCAGCAATTTACCACCAGGTTGCCATTCTTCGTTATCCTCTATTTATTTAGCCTTACTCTGCAGATCAAGATGTGAGGGAATATGGCTATGACAGGGTCCTAGAGCCCTTGTTGAGGGATCTTGTCATTTTGGAAAGTCAAGGTATTTTTATTGCACAGCTTGGAGATTTTGTTAAGGGCACAATACAGTGTGTCATAGCAGACAATTTGGGAGCGCATGGTGTTGCTGGATTTATTGAGAGTTTTGCAGGTGAATACATTTGCCGGTTTTGTGTGGCAAAAAAATCAGAAAATCAGGAGGAGGAAGTGAGTTCAGGTGCATTTACTCTCCGAAGCAAAGAAACGCATGAAATGCATGTCAGGTCAGCACAGGACAATGAAAAACCTTGTTACAGTGTTAAAAGGAATTGTGTTTTCATTTTTATCTTGCACATGACATCTTTGAAGGCATTGTACCAGTTGAGTTGGCACACTGCCTCCGCTTGTTAATTTCAAAGAAATATTTCACACTTGACAAGCTCAATGAGTCCATTCTGAAATTTCCTTACAAGTGGACAGACAAGAGTAGCCGTCCTCATGCTATCCCAAGGACATTCACGCTGAAGAAAAGTGTTGGAGGAAATGCTCATGAAAATTGGAGTCTTGCTTCCATTTATGATTGGGGATTTGGTGCCCTCAGATGAGCCAGCTTGGCAGGTCCTCTTGGATCTTAAAGACATTGTTAAACTAGTTTTTGCACCAGTGCACACAACACAATCCATTGCTTTCCTTGAAGCCAATATTTGTGAACATAGATATAGGTTACAAGAGGTGTTTCCAGGTATAAAGCTGTTGCCAAAGCATAATTTTGTGGAACATTATCCACAGATGATCAGATGTTTTGGTCCACTAGTTGGGCTGTGGACAATGAGGTTTTAAGCTTAAACACAGTTTTTTTTAAGCAGGTGGTTTGACACACACACTGCTTTAAAAACATACTCTTGTCCCTGGCAGTGAAGCATCAGTTCATGATGGCATATCACTTGGAGTCAAGCACAATCGAAAGGTCAAACTTGACTGTGTCAGCTGTCTCAACTGTCTCTATTGACATTTTGCATCAGGATGTACAGAAGGTTCTGCAGCTGAAATATCCTGATATTGCTCATATTCAGCTCACAAAGAATGCGTCTGTTAATGGAGTGAACTACAGGGAAGGTATGATTGTTCTTCATGGCTCTGTTGGTGGCTTGCCAGAGTTGCAGCGGTTATCCAGATGGTTGTTGTGGAGAAGAGCTTGAGCTTCATTGTCAAGGAGTTTAGGGCTTGGTATAGGGAGCATTTTAGGGCGTTTGAGTTATGTCCTACATCAAAAGTCTCCCTCATTCAACTTGGTGACTTGGTAGACCAGTACCCCTTGGAAGATTAAAGGATCGGATGCCAGCGAATGGTGACACTTAAAAGATTCATAAATATACAAGGTTAGATCATGGTAATTTGTGTTGCGTTCACGTGTTGCATGAGTTGATACTCTAATACACTAAAAATGGTAACAAGAGGATTGCCTAATATTTTTTGTTAGAGGACTAATTTTGTTTTTAGTAAAGATAGAAAAATAGCTTATATGTTTGAGAATTTCAGATATGGTATCCAGTCCTCTCCCAGTGTTAAATTACCCTCATGTTGCCATTTGGAATGTGTATGTTAAGGAAAAAAAATGTGACTAAAATATATCATGTTCAAAGGAAGAACTATCACACAAACGAAAAAATAATTAAATAGATAAAATAAAAATCTTTTGGTCATTCCACACAAAGAAAGTAATGGTAAAATTAACTGTGTTTTAAATACAGATTGATATTGTGTGGCAGTTTGTTCCTGCTATAACCCAGCTCATAATAAAAAGTTATGCTTAAGTAACCACAGTACCAAATATTGAGTTAACATTTTATTTTGTCTCCTTTTAGATTGAAGAATGGCACAGAATCTGAAGTTGAGAGTCTGTGGCAGGGTGCGGGATTGGGGCGTGGTCTGCAGGGGAGAGGGAGTGCGGGGGAGTGGCGCACAGGTGACGCGGCTGAAACAGCTGACGGTACACAGGTGTGTCTAATCACTCTCTGTGTATTTCAGTAGGGTGTGGGCTCTGGAGATGGGAGAAGGACGGAAGCAGACCAGAGGGGACGAACAGCTCGGCTGACGAAGCCTCTGAGTGTTTGTGCACGTGCAAAAGACAATAAAAAGTCCTGCAACGATCCTGGTGTCCGCTGTCTCTGTGACCCCCGTAGCACACGCTGTGTTACAGTGGCTCCCAACGTGGGGCCCCATAAAGAATGACAGCGGAACGCAGAGGGGAGATGGAGCGGGCAGTGGCGTCTCTCGCCCAGGCGATGGCGGAGATGTCGGCCAGGCTCCAGGATCAGGCCGAGCGGCAGACCGCCACCCTGGAGGAGCTGGCGGCTCAGCAGGCAGGCAGGGCGGGTCGGGGTGGTCGCCCGCCCGCTCCCTTTGCGGGGGTCGTCCTGCAGAAGATGACTGAGGCGGACGACCCCCTCGCATTTTTTGACACCTTTGAGGCGGTTGCGGAGGCCTGTGATTGGCCGGCGGCGGAGTGGGCGGTGCGCCTCCTGCCGCTCCTGTCAGGGGAGGCGCAGATGGCGGCTCTCGCCCTCCCAGCGGCAGCATGCGCCACCTACGGCCCGGTGCGGCGGGCGGTGATGGACCGGCTGGGGCGATCCCCGGAGGACTACCGCCGCCGGTTCAGGGAGCTCCAGCTGGGGCCGACGGACCGGCCCTTCACCTTTGCCCACCAGCTCCACGACGCGGTGCGGTGGCTGCGACCCGGCGAGGCGGAAGGGGAGAAGCGGTTGGTGCAGCAGATCGTCCTGGAGCAATTCGTCCAGGGGCTCCCCACCCGGACGGCCGCGTGGGTCCGCTGCCATCGCCCGGGGACCCTGCAGGAGGCCATCACCCTGGCCGAGGACCATCTGGTGGTCCATCCGGTGGCCGCAGCCGCGGCGGGACCCGCAGCGCGTCCCATTCCTGCGCCGCGCCGGAGGTTCGCCGCGGCAGGGGGTCCCGCGACAACAACGAATAATGCTTCTCCTTTTTCCCCTCCCCAGAGCTCGCACCCGGTTCCACCCGCGCCAGCTGACCCGGCGGGGGCCCCTCAAACGCCTGGGCAGGGCTGCTGGCGGTGCGGCCAGCCCGGACACATCAGGCGGGACTGCCCGCTGATGGAGGTGGGCCAGGTGATCCGGGTGGCCGGTCCGCCAGCATCCTCCCCGGACTCAGGAGGGACATACCGGGTTCCGGTAAGGATCCGTGGGGGTATACACTCGGCCTTGGTGGATTCTAGCTGCATGCAGTCGGTAATTCACCAAAGCCTGGTGCGACCCGAGGCTTTGATGGATGTGTCGTCCTGGGTTGAGGTGGTGTGTGTTCACGGTGATGTGCATAAGTACCCCGTGGTACCAGTGGAAATTCGACACAAGGGGAAAAAGTATAGAGTAAAGGCTGCGGTTAGCTCCCGCCTTTTGCATCCTCTGATTCTAGGACTCGATTGGCCGGGGTTTGGAAATTTGGTGAGTCAGTGTGTGGGGATGCAATCACGGCAGACAGGTACATGCGGTATGTGCGCTGTGCTCAGCGGTGACGCGAGGTTATCCGACGCTGCAGACGGAGAGGGAGAGGGACCCGCGGAGGCTCCGGCGGAGGCTCGGCGAGACCCGCTGCACTCTATGGAAGATTTTCCACTCGAGCAGTCTCGTGATGATACTCTACGCTCAGCCTTCGACCAAGTGATACAAATTGATGGTCACAAGGTGCGCCCTGATGCAGCGCTCACATATCCGCACTTTGCATTGAATAGGGACAGGTTATATCGAGTGAGCCGTGACACTAAATCTGGCCGGATTATTACCCAGTTGTTGGTACCAAAGAACCGCCGGGAAATGGTTTTCCAGGCGGCTCATTATAACCCGATGGCTGGTCACATGGGGTGCGACAAAACACTGGCACGCATAATGGACCGATTTTATTGGCCGGGCATTTGGGGGGAGGTGCGCCGCTGGTGCACCTCCTGTCCCGAATGCCAGCTAGTTAACTCCCCGGCTGTGCCAAAAGCGCCTTTGCAGCCGTTGCCATTAATGGAGGTTCCATTTGAGCGGGTCGCCATGCACCTCATCGGTCCATTTCAGCGGAGCGCACGGGGATATCGTTTTGTACTAGTCCTGACGGATTATGCAACACGTTATCCAGAGGCAGTGCCGCTGCGCACCATCTCGGCAACGAGTGTGGCGCGGGCGCTGCTTCAGGTCATCTCCCGCGTCGGGATCCCGAAAGAGATTCTGACGGACCAGGGAATGCAGTTCATGTCACGAACACTGAGGGAAATTTATGGATTACTGGGCATCACGTCGGTTAGGACCTCCGTTTATCATCCCCAGACGGATGGTTTATGTGATCGTTTTATCCGGACGCTTAAGGCCATGATCCGTAAGTTCATTCACGAGGACGCTCGGAATTGGGATAGGTGGCTTGATCCTCTGCTGTTTGCAGTGCGTGAGGTTCCCCAGGCCTCAACAGGGTTTTCCCCCTTTGAGCTGCTGTTTGGCAGAACACCACGGGGGGTTTTGGACCTGGTTAAGGAAAACTGGGAGGATGGTCCAAGCCCCAGTAAAAATGAGGTTCAGCACGTCTTGGAGCTGAGAGCAAAACTCCATACACTGGGGAGGCTATCACGGGAGAATTTGCTCTCAGCCCAGGAGTGGCAACAACGGCTGTACAACAGAGGAGCCAGGCTGAGAAATTTAACTCCGGGAGACAAAGTATTTGTATTGCTGCCCACTTCTAGCTCCAAATTACTCGCCAAGTGGCAAGGGCCCTTCGTGGTCACACGGCGAGTGGGGGACGTGGACTATGAGGTGGTGGGTCCTGACAGGGGTGGAGCGACACAGATGTATCACGTCAACCTCCTTAAAGCCTGGAGGGAGGCGGTGCCGGTCGCTCTGGTGACGCAGGTAAGAGAGAGAGATGAGTTGGGGCCTGAGGTGCCAAACTCGGCGAATCCAGCCTCGCTCGCTTGTGGGGACCAGCTCTCCGCGTCCCAGAGGGCAGACCTGGCCTCGTTGCAACAGCGGTTTGCTGATGTGTTCTCTCCCTTACCAGGACGCACAAACCTCATAGAGCACCAGATTGTGACACGCCCAGGGGTGACGGTGCGCTCACGTCCCTATCGTCTGCCTGAACACAAACGCAAAGTGGTGAAGGCCGAATTGGACGCCATGCTGGCAAATGGGGGTAATAGAAGAGTCCCACAGTGGCTGGTCTAGTCCCATCGTTCTGGTGCGGAAGAAGGACGGGTCTATACGCTTCTGTGTGGACTATCGCAAGGTGAATGAGGTGTCACGTTTTGACGCGTACCCGATGCCTCGGGTCGACGAGCTCCTGGATCGGCTGGGCACGGCTTGCTTTTTCACGACACTGGATTTGACCAAGGGCTACTGGCAGATTCCCATGTCTCCAGAGTCTAAGGAGATCACGGCTTTCTCCACTCCGTACGGTTTGTACCAATTTCGCACACTTCCGTTCGGCTTGTTCGGAGCCCCTGCCACGTTTCAGTGTCTCATGGACAGAGTGCTGCGCCCGCATGCTGCATATGCTGCCGCCTATCTGGATGACGTCATCATCTACAGTGACAGCTGGGCGGAGCATGTGCGGCAGGTGGGTGCGGTGCTCGGTTCACTGAGACAGGCGGGGCTCACGGCCAACCCGAAGAAGTGTGTGGTTGGACGGAGGGAGGTACGGTATCTGGGGTACCACTTGGGAGGCGGGCAGGTGCGTCCCCAGGTAGATAAGACAGCTGCGATTGCGGCCTGCCCAAGACCCAAGACCAAAAAGGAGGTTAGGCAGTTCTTGGGGCTGGCGGGGTATTATCGGCGGTTCATTCCGGACTTTGCCGATCTGTCCAGCCCCCTGACTGACCTGACCCGAAAGGGTGCCTCAGATCCGGTCCAGTGGACGGAGCAGTGCCAGCAGGTGTTTGAGAGGGTGAAACAGGCCCTCTGTGGGGAGCCGCTCCTTTATACTCCTGACTTTTCTCTCCCTTTTGTTCTGCAGACTGATGCCTCGAACAGAGGGCTGGGGGCCGTTTTGTCCCAGCAGGTGGAGGGGATGGACCGCCCCGTGCTATACATCAGCCGCAAGCTGTCGGAGAGGGAGGGGCGGTATAGCACGGTGGAGAAGAAGTGCCCCGCCATTCGGTGGGCGGTCGGGTCCCTGCGCTACTACCTGCTGGGGCGCCCATTCACCCTCTGGTCGGATCATGCTCCCCTCCAGTGGCTCCATCGCATGAAAGATACCAATGGGCGGATCACACGTTGGTATTTGGCTTTACAGCCCTTTAATTTCAGAGTGGTTCACAGGCCGGGGGCTCAGATGGCGGTCCCTGACTTCCTCTCCCACTCCGAGGGGGTCGGGGGGGGGAGTTGGCTAGGCTGGACGTCCCCGGCCTGAGTCGTGCGATGGGGGTATGTGGCAGGATGCAGGATTGGGGCATGGTCTGCAGGGTAGAGAGGGAGTGCGGGGGAGTGGCGCACAGGTGACGCGGCTGGAACAGCTGACGGTACACAGGTGTGTCTAATCACTCTCTGTGTATTTCAGTAGGGTGTGGGCTCTGGAGACGGGAGAAGGACGGAAGCAGACCAGAGGGGACGAGCAGCTCGGCTGACGAAGCCTCTGAGTGTTTGTGCACGTGCAAAAGACAATAAAAAGTCCTGCAACGATCCCGGTGTCCGCTGTCTCTGTGACCCCCGTAGCACACGCTGTGTTACAGAGTCATTGTGGAAAACAATGACTATAGAAGACTTGATCTCCATTCAGAAATGCCAGAAAATTTGACAGTTGCACAATACAGTTCGCCAAGCATTTGGGATTGAAAGAGACTTTGGTATTCAGTTCATGGATCCTGACTTCAATGAATTCATGAACGTTGTGTCAGTACAAGACATACAGGACATAAGTACAATCAAGTTGGTGTACATGCAGAATGATGTGGATGTGAGTCAATCTTTTTCAATGCAGAATTCTCCCAGCACTTCCTGGTCACCTGGAGCACCAGTAAGCAGCCAAACATCTAGTGTGTCCTCATTGTCCTCATCAGGCTCAGATAACACAATCATTCTAACACATTCAGACACCGAACTGAGAGAACGTGCATGGCCACGTGAATTCCCCATTCCTCGCTTTCCATACAACGTTCAATTCAATTCAATTCAATTTCATTTTATTATCCCGCGGAGGGGAAATTTGCTTCACAGGGGGGGAATAAAACCAAGAAACATAAAACATAAAAGGCACAAAAACACAGAGCACAAAAACACAGCTAGGACACAGCACACAAAGTACACACAAATACCTGTAAAATTCAGAATTCAATTTAAAATTTTATTACTTGCATATAAAGCCCAAAACGGCTTAGCTCCGCAGTATTTACAAGATTTGATAGTGCCTTATGTTCCTGGCCGAGCTCTCCGCTCCCAGGGTGCAGGTTTACTCGTAGTTCCTAGAGTATCTAAATGTAGATTTGGAGGGCGGGCGTTCTGCTATCAGGCACCATTACTTTGGAACCAACTTCCAATCTGGGTTAAGGAGGCTGACACCACCTCCACCTTTAAAACTAAACTTAAAACCTTTCTGTTTAGTAAAGCTTATAGTTAGTGTTAAAGGTATTGTGACATGAAAAACACATTTTTCTTGATTTTTTGTGTTTTGTTGGGTGTCTTGACATCAATTACACCCAAAAAACAACGAACTTTTAACATTCAGTGTATTGTGTGCTTTCTGGGATTTTCCGCATAACTGTGCAAAAACGGCGCACCTGGTTTGGTGGCGGATCGTTACGTAACGATCCGCTAAATCACCGCCCCCTCCACCCAGCTCCTGCCTCCTCTCCTCTCCAGCGCACCATAAAGGCTGATTTATGGTTCCGCGTTACACCGACGCAGAACCTACGGCGTAGGGTTACGCGGCGACGCGCACCGTACGCTGAACCCTACGGCGTAGGATCTGCGTCGATTTAACGCGGAACCATAAATCAGGCTTAACACGGAGCTGTTTAGAGCCGCTTCTGTTCTAATCACCGGAGGAGAACTGCTAAGAAGACCCGCAGCCACTGACTGGACTTAAGATAAGGAGACACTGCTGCTTGCATGCCTTTATTTTTATGATTGTTTGCTGTGGACTGTCTGCTTCGCCCTCCTGCTTTTCCGTGCATGCTTCGCCTGTCGCTCCCGGCTCTCCGACGCCGCTGTGAGCGTATTGCTCGCGGGGAGCTGCGGTCCCGGTCCTCTGGTCCCGGTTGGACTTCATCACCGGGCTGTAGTCGCCCTGTCTGGGCTGTGTGTCGGTGTTTGTGGTCGGTGTGCGCGCGTGTGTGTGAAGACGGCAGAAGTGTGTAGCGGTTGGTTGGAGGAGGTTTGGAGGAGGAGCGGAGCAATGATTGACAGGAAAGGGGAAAAAGGACCCGTTTTTCACGGCGCAAAAAAACACTGTAATAAAAAGCCAGGAATGGAGTACTAGAGTGAAGTTTTTCTTGTTACACTCTTTTAGACACATTTGAGGGATGTTGGCCAAGACTTTTAATAGTGTTAAAAGCATGTTAAAAATGATGTCACAATACCTTTAAGTAAACCTCTAGCTGGTGTTGGTAAATCTCTAGGTAGTGTAAACTTTAGTGTGTTAGAGTCAGTAGTCATTGTCGCAGCTATAGAACAAAACTATAATAGTTAGTCTCAAATATAGCTTCGCGGTAGATATGCTGCTATAGGCTTATGCTGCAGGGGGGCACCGACATGATCCGCTGGGCGGTGCCTCTCACCCTTCTTCTCCTCTCCTTTTCCCTGCCTCTCTTCTCCATTACCATTTTTATTTATTATAAATATCTCATAGCTATCATTTTTGTCCATTGTTCCTGTAGTTTCTTGTGCCGGCCCCCCTTTTTTCTCTTTTGTGTATGTTTGCAGGCCGGAGCCTCAGGAGCTGCGTTCTGGCCTGTGTTCCCGGCCCTCCCCCCCCTCTGGTCATCCCATTGCTTCTTCCACCTGCCTACGTGGATGTCTGCTGTTGCTGCTTCCGCCTGCCTGCACCCCCCCCCCCCTCTGGTCATCCCGCTGCTGCTTCCACATGACTGTTGTGTGCTGCTGACGCCCCCCCCCCCCCCCACCTCTGGTCATCCCGCTGCTGCTTCCACCTGCCTGCTGTGTGCTGTCGACGTCCCTGACTCCCCCAGTCTGGCCCTCGGCAGGAGGGTCCCCCCTTATGAGCCTGGTCCTGCTCAAGGTTTCTTCCCTCCTAAAGGGGAGTTTTTCCTTGCCACTGTTTGGCTTAAGGCTTTTCTCCCACTAAGGGAGTTTTTACCTGCCATTGTTTATATAATAATTGCTCGGGGGTTTATGTTTATGTTTATGTTTATGTTTATGTTTATGTTCATGTTCTGGATCTCTGGAAAGCGTCTAGAGACAACATCTGTTGTATTAGACGCTATATAAATAAAATTGAATTGAATTGAATACCCTGGGGGGGACTGAGGATGTAGTGTGGAGAGTGGGGAGTGAAACAGCTGTTCATTTTTTGAGTTGTAAATTAAGTTGGGTGATGGCGTGAGTTATAAAATAATTTTTCAGTCTGTTTGATTTGGTCCTGGGCAATCTGAATCTCCTGCCAGAGGGTAAAAGTTCAAACTGGGCATGGAGAGGATGGTCAGGACACTGTAGGATGTCCTGAGTCTTGGATGTTACCCTCCTGCCAAAGACAGTAGGCAAATCAGGGAGGGCAACACCAATCATTTTGCTGGCAACTTTAACTATGTGTTCCAGCCTCTTTTTATCTCCTAGTGAGAGGCTTCCAAACCAGGAGATAACGGCAAACGTCAGGACAGACTCAATCACAGAGTGGTAAAATATAGTCATTAATTTATTGCACACTCCGAACCGGTTAAGCATCCGGAGAAAGTGCAAGCGCTGTTGTGATTTCTTGTACACAGCATCTGTGTTCTCATTAAAAGACAATTTGTTGTCGATGACCACACCCAAGTACTTAAAAGTTTTGACTCGCTCCACACTCTCCCCCTTAATTACAATTAAAGGTTGAGGGTTTGGGTTCCTCCTAAAATCAATGCACATGTCCTTGGTCTTTGTCACATTTAAATTTAAAAAGGAATCATCACACCAGTGGATAAAATCGTCCACCACTGGTCCAGGAACTGTGCCCTCCCCCTGCAGCAGACTCACTATGACTGTGTCATCAGCAAATTTAAGGACATGTCTGTTCAGGTGGGAGCTTCTGCAGTCATTGGTGTACAGGATGTATAAAATAGGTGAGAGGACACAGCCTTGTGGAGAACCAGTAGAGGAGAGGAGGAAGTGTGACAGAGCACCATTCACTCTGACACACTGTTGTCTGTTTGTTAAAAAATCTAAAATCCAGCCAACAATACTGGGGCACAGATTAAAATTTGATAGCAATTTGGAGGCTAAAATGTGGGGCTGGATTGTGTTAAAAGCAGAGGTGAAGTCTAAGAACAATAGATGCGCATGGGTGGCGGGGCCTTCAAGGTGTTTAAAAACAAAGTTTAAAAGGGTAAGAACTGCATCATCCACCCCTTTTTTCCTCCTATAGGCGAATTGTAGGGGGTCTAGGAAGTCCTCCACAGCCTCCACCAGCTCTTTTTTGATTATTTTTTCAAAGACTTTCATAACCAAAGAAGTTAAGGCTATGGGTCTGTAGTCGTTGACGGATTTTGGGGATTTAATTTTGGCCACAGGTACGACTATCGACCTTTTCCACAGTTCAGGGACAGTCTGCTGCTCTAAGGAGCACTTGAATATGTGATGAAAGATAAAAGACAGCTGATCTGAACAGTGTCGAAGGAGGTGACCTGAGATATTATCAGGGCCTGGGCTTTTGTTAATTTTGGTTTTTCTAAATAACATCCTAACATCTTCAACAGTGAAATCAAGATTAAAAACAGGCAATATGGAAGTAGGGGAGGGTGGGGGGGTTCCAGACCTTGCCTGATCAACACTTCCTCCAGAGACATCCATGTCAAACCTAAGATAAAAATGATTAAAATTATCAGCTAACTCCTTGTCTGAGTTAAAACCCTCCACTTTGACCATACTGTTCTTCAACTTTTTAGTGCCTGTCATGGTTGACATGCCATTCCAGACACTTTTTAAATCCTTACTGTTGAATCTCTGTTCAATTTTGTCTTTGTAGTTGAGTTTAGCTTTTTTAATTTCTGCTCTAACTAGCCTTTTTGCTTCCCTGTTCTCCTCAGCATTTCCCTTTTTAAACAGATCATGTTTTCTCCTTATTATTTCCTTTAAGGACTTATTTATCCAAGGCTTATTGTTTGGATAGATTTTAGCCTGCCTTGTCGGGATGCAGGTCTCTTCACAGAAAGTTATATAATCACATACAGTAGAGGTTAATTTGTGTATGCCCATACTACATGAAGAGCACTGGGGTCCATCCTGCTCAGTAAACACAGACCAGTCAGTACAGTCCAGGCACCCCTGCAAACACTGGATAGCATCTGGGGACCACACTTTCACAGTTTTAAATTTGGCAGCCTCCCTTTTCAACACTGTCTTGTAGACAGGCTCCAGCAGTATGATGTTGTGGTCTGCGGATCCAAGGGGGGGCAGGGTGGATGATCTAAAAGCGTCTTTGATTGACCCGTAGCAGAGATCAAGTGTCTTATTAAAACGAGTAGGACAGGTGACATACTGATAAAAATGGGTCAGGGTAGATCTCAATTTACACTGATTAAAATCCCCAAGAATAAAAACAGGAGCATCTGGGCACAGAGACTGCATTCTCTCCGTGGATTGTCTGATCACATGTGCTGCATTTTTGGTGTTAGCTTTGGGGTGTATGTAGACCACACTAATAAAAATTTGGGGAAATTCTCTGGGGAGGTAAAATGGACGTACTGACACAGAAAGCAGTTCAATGTCGGGGGTGCAAGTTCTTTCTCTGATGGTTATATTGTTGCACCATCTCCGGTTGACATAGAGACAGACTCCGCCTCCATGGGACTTCCCCGTGACGTCACTGTCTCTGTCCGTGCGTAAGGGAATCCCGAAGCCGTCAATGTGTAGGTCCGAGTCAGGGACGTTGTTTGACAGCCAGGTTTCAGTCAGCGCCAACACACAAGCGTTCCTGTACTGGTGGAGATGTGACACGTTGGCCTGAAGCTCATCCGTTTTGTTACGGAGGGATTGCACATTGCCCAGGATCATGGTTGGGAGCGGGAGGCGGTTCAGTTTCTGTCGCCGCAGCCGTATGCGGAGTCCGCCCCTCTTGCCCCGCTTCCGTGTATTAGTTTGCTTATAGTTTCCATTGTGTCTGTAAATTGAATTACTCTCCAGATGTTGGACTAGAGAGTCTGGTAGAGAAACGGGGGAGTTGTATTGGAGCAGCGAGTCCTTAGTGTATTTTAGTCTGGTGGGAGGGTGCGGGTATAGATTTTGACATAAGTCATTGAAACCCAGTGAGATGGCAACTGTGGTCCACCAAACAAATGCCAGGAACAGCTCCATTTCCAGCTCTCACTCTCAGTCAGTGGACCGATGCAGACGGCCAACTTAGTGACACAGCATCACGCCACAAGATCGGGGTATTTACACGAACAATACAGACGAAAAAGACACGCTCACATTCACCCTCCTGCTGGTCGCTACACGAGCAGCGCCCCGTGCAGCTCCAACGTGGAAATGAGAGCTTCAGAGAAACTGGCACTCGACTGATGATTACTCCAGGGCTAAAGTCTGACATCATGGAGAAGCTAGCCGAGGAGATTTTCCAGTATACGGTATATCCACAAAATCACCAAATAGATGAAGTAGCAGCGGCACTCGTAAAAAAATTCCCCTGTTTGAAAGAACAATCTGCCACTGGTTACTATGCCTGGATGATCAGCCTGAAATATAAAATGGCTAATTACAGGACAAAGATGCGAAACCTTGGCTGTCCAGAAGTGACTGTAAATGCTTTGAAAAACAAATCTAGTGATGACTGCCTCCCAGACAAAAATGTGAAGAAACCTAAAAAGGCTGAAGTCAACTATTGTCCTTCAAACCCTGCTGGCGAAACAGATGAAAGCCTAGAAAAATTGAGACTTGAACTGTTGAATTATGTCAGACAAAGAAATAGTGCACAACGTGTAAGAGAGATGATGTCAAGAACATTCTCCTACAGAAGAAAAGAAGTGGTGCAGGGATGTCCATCTGCCGGAGAGTTTAAAGCCAGGTGGCCTGCACTTTTCCGTACTGATGAGGTAGGCACATGCTTGTTTGTTTCACTCCAGTGTACTTCTTCTCAGTATGTAATCTTGGTGTGTACCTTCTGAAATCTAAATAGTGATAAGGGTCCCCTTTACCGGAGGTGTCAGAGTTTGACATTTCCCCCAGTTTGTGTTTTCTGTTCTGCCCCACCTGTTTTCCATCTGCCCTGATTGTTCGCACCAGTGTCTCGTTATCCCCTGTGTATATCTGGTCTTGTCTTTCCCTGCTCCCTGTCGGTCCGTACTGTTTGCTCCCTCCATGTTCTCATCTTCAGTTTTCCTGTTCATGATCCTGGTCCTTTTTACGGAAGAGTATTAGGGCCACTTAAAAAAAATAAAAAGAATTCTGAGAAAAAAGTCAGAATTCTAGGCCACTAAAAAAAAAAATAATAATTCTGAGAAAAAAGTCAGAATTCTGAGAAAAAAGTCAGAATTCTGACTTTAATCTCAGATTATGAGATATAAAGTCGAAATTATGAGATAGAAAGTCATAATTATGAGATAGAAAGTCGAAATTATGAGATAGAAAGTCAAAATTATGAGATAGAAAGTCATAATTATGAGATAGAAAGTCGAAATTATGAGATAAAAAATTGAAATTATGACTTTTTATGTCATAATTCTGACTTACCGTGGGGATATTTTTATTTTTAAGGCTAAGATTTCATCTTATTTTTTTCTTTTACTGGCGGAAATGGGCTTCCATAGACATCCCTGGATGTCATTTGATTTTTATCTCCAGTTTGATACTTATATTTTAAAGTCTGCATTAGGGTTATAGTTAGGTTTGACATAATGACTGGTAAATCCATGGTGCTGAAAGCTCATTTGAATAGTTCTGACCATGTCATCTGCATGCTGTGTTTGTGTATCAGAGGACCTGATCTGTGGCATTTTTTTAGCGATTATGTTTTAACGGAGATGTTTAGGCCTCAAGGGCCCATCTAGAATGCTTCACCCCCCCGCCCCCTAGGCTGGGACCCCTGCTCCGCCCTTGACCTTGACAATCATGTGCATTTAAGTAATCCTCACGTTTTATTGTTAAACTTACTTCTGATTTTCTGCTGAAAATCTAGATAATTGTTGGGAAAATGGGAGCGATGCTAACGCGTTAGCCGGTCAATGGCTTTAATGCTGTTGTTATTGTTGTTAAAATTGTTATTGTAAGATGTTGTGGGCTAAATTGAGGTTTTTACAGGGTATTTTGTGTATAGTTATTATTGGTAGTAGTTATTATTTGTGTGCAATACCTTTTACTTGACCTATTTTACTATTTGAAATTTTGTTTGTGTTTGCACTTGTTTCTTTATTTAATTGCTGCTCTGAGTTGTTGTATTACTTATTTATTACATATTATATATTTAATTATTTAATACATCCTAAAGAAATTGCCATTCCGTTTGTGTGTGTGTGTGTGTGTGTGTGTGTGTGTGTGTGTGTGTGTGTGTGTGTGTGTGTGTGTGTGGTGGTAGTGGACGGGACAGGACAGGACGGGAACGGGGTGAGGGGGCGCCAGCAAATATTTTGCCTAGGGCGCCAAATGGGTCAGGAACGGCCCTGCACCTACGGGCAATTAAGAATCACCAATTAACCGAGCATGCATGTTTTTGGACTGTGGGAGGAAGCCGGAGTACCCGGAGAAAACCCACGCAAGCACGGGGAGAACATGCAAACTCCACACAGAAAGGCCCCTGCCGGGCCTGGGAGTCGAACCTGGAACCTTCTTGCTGTGACGCAACAGTGCTAACCACTAAGCCACCGTGCTGCCCCCCCCCAAAAAAAAAAAAGTCAGAATTTTCTCAGAATTCTTTTTATTTTTTTTAAGTGGCCCTAATACTCTTCCGTACCTTTTTGATCCTGCCAAGCAGCGCTTTTGGTTCTTGTTTTTTTTGTTAAATAAACCCTGTGTTTTGGAACTCCTGCCTCCCGCTCTCCTGCTTCTGGGTCCTCAAACAACCATCCTTGATAGGAGGTGGTCTGGCCAATTGGATCACAATCCGTCCTCAATGTGTCTTGTCCATTTACACCTGTACTTAAATGTGGTCAAGCACTATCTAGTTGCATTACAATCATACAAACACATTTTAATGCAAGGTGTAAACAGGGTCAAAGTGATAATAAATTTGAAACAAATACACCCCTTATAGTAATTGATCACTTCTTACAGTATTAGTTTTGGACACGTGGGGGCAGAAGTTCACAGCAAGCTAGCTAAGAACAGAAAGTCTGACATAAAAATTATCAAGATGATGGTGAATGTAGACAGCTGCCTATTTCTTGTACACTTGCCACCAATACAGAGCATTTTGAGTTGTGTTTGTGTCCACCTCAAGAATGCTAATCCAATATTCATTCTACTTTTTATTAGCTCTAGTTTGGTTTCCACCAACTCCAGAGAAAAATATCTGATTCTGTACAGTAGCTACTACACTAAATGTGCCTGTCTTATGTTTAGTGCTGAGCAAGTAGTGTGATTGTCTGATGAAAACAGCTACCTGCTGCTGGAATTTGGGTTTTGACATTACACCTAGCCATTGTAAATTAAATACAATGGCTAAATATATATATATACAGTATATATATATATATATATATATATATATATATATATATATATATATATATATATATATATATATATATATATATATATTAGCAAGGTTTAAATAACCATACAGCTGACAGGTCTAGTTTTGATTTTTTGCCGTTACACTAGATTAATAGTATTACTTTGGCTGGAATATACACGATATCAGAGACGGTATTGGTTAATTGAGAAATCAAAATTAGAATGCATCCTTTAATGTATAATTGCAATCTATCATTGCATCAATGGCTGAACACGCTGCTCTTTGTCTTCTCTTGATCTTAACAGATGCAAGCTGAATTCCAAAGCATAACAACAATCCCACTTGTGACAACCTTCATGGCGCAGTTGGACAGCCATCTACCCCAGCTGACATCTGTTTTCCAGAAGAAGGGAGGTGTTTCTGGCCAGAAACTAGCCAAACATCTGGCAATCTTACAAGATAAAGATAAATATTTGTACACTGTTATACATGGTTATAAAATCTGATATAACTGGCTAAAGGGTGCACTGTCATCACTATGACATCACCATTCCCTCTGATGACATCATCCGTTTCCAGGGACAAACAGACAGACACACAGACATAGCCAGTTAAAGAAAAAAATAATTCACAATTCAATATTATTTAATTAAAGAGGGCAGTGCATTTTAGATATGTATGTATAATGCAGTCATTGTACTATATATGTGTAGGTTACCACAGGTTGGAAATATTATAAAATTTCTAGATGTTTGTGATTATTGGTATATTTTGGAATATTTAATTGTAATAATAATTGTAATCCTTTTACACAGGCTACAAGTGATGTCAACCTTAAAAGGGCAGCAGTCCTCAAGGCACTTTGCATCTACCTTGGCGAGGATGATGGACATCTCATTCGGGAGTTTATGGTAAGTCACTGTAATTGCAGCCACATGTACTGTCTTGTATTGTAGAAAATGGTTAAAGATTGTGAAGTCACTCAGCCACTATTTATCGGAAATGTTATGTGGCTTTCACAATGAGATTTAGAGGGACACACGCCAAAAACAAACCTAATACAACCCCACATCCTCACTCACCCTCATCTGAAAGGATCATAATGGTGTTTTTTAGGTTTTATGATGACTAATGCATTAACATTACCACTGATCTCTTTCCAAATGATCAAATTTAGAAAATGTATTTTTGACCTTTATAACAAGCCATAAGCTTAAGAATATTTCTACAAACTTCTCAACTTGCTGCACAGTGTTGCAAGCAGGTACAATTTCTTAAACACTCCCACTTAAGAATGCGCCGACATCCAATAATTATTAGACAGTTGCTAAACAGCATGACTTTGACATCTTTGTGATGTGGAAATTAAATCTAAAAGAGTAAAACAACATGGTTGTTGTTATAGAATAATATAAATTTGGCTTTGTATGGTGATTTTCATTAATGGGCTAAAACATTTAAAACCATCAGTTTGCTTATTTAAATAACGCTGGTTTTATTAATTTTTCTTATTGTTCAAGGAAAACACCATGCCAAATAACCTGTTTGTTTATCTCTCAATCCTTTCGGACTTGTCCCATTCAGCCCCAAGCTCGGATAATTAAATATATTACATAAATACATATTTTCTTTTTTTTCCTATTTTCTTTAAATATACAGGACACCCAATGAGATGACATCCTTTCACCATGGGCATATACATAATCAAAAATTAGTGTGGAGAAACAGGACATTTTGCTGACATTGGCATTTTTATTGAAGGACTCATCGTTGTGGACAACATTGCATCTGAAGCCCAAGCTTGTGCAATGATGCTGGGAGTCATCTATGCACTTAACATGACTTACCCCAAAGAGCTGAGGTACTACTATCAATTCATTCAGAAAGTGCTCTTGCAAATGGATGGGGAAAGGCTTTCCCCCAAAGTCCTCGGACTGAAGAACAAAATGGATGCTGGACTGTAGGATTTCTTCAGCTCCTCTTGTGACCCATAGACATTTATACGTAGACGCCCCATCGAGCACTGAGCCGTACGTCAACGTCTCCGCCATATTGGATGTGGCAAGACTGCGCTGTAAACTAATACAAGTAAATGGACTTATCTTCATAAAGCGCCTTTCTACAAAGAAATGTACATTTTACGTCTCATTTATTCATTCACACACGCACTAATACAGTGTTTCTCAATCCTGGTCCTCGAGGCACCCCTGTCCTGCATGTTTTAGATGTTTCCCTGCTTCAGCACACCGTGATAAAAGTACCTGTGTCATCAACAGAGTTGTGCAGACCTTGGTGACAAGCTAATTAGGACCATTAATTAGAATCAGGTGTGTTGGTGCAGGGAAACATCTAAAACATGCTGGACAGGGGCCCACGAGGACCAGGATTGAGAAACACTGCACTAATATACTTGGAAAACAGTTAGGCACCAAATGTAATATATAACATTTTCTCAGATGGCAAAAATAAGCACTTTATTGATCCCACATAGGAGTAATTCATGTTATATATATATCAGCTATAGAGAACAAGGTAGAGCCGAAAAACAATATATATCCCCCCTCACAAAAATAAGAAAAATAGAGAAACATATTTTCTCATCAACAAAACATATTTAAAATTTTTCAAATAACAAAATAACATATTTGAATCATTTTTCAGACAATAAAATAACTGAAAAAAAAAATGGTTAAAATATGTTATTTTGTTACTTGAAAAATATAAATAGTTTTATGTGAAATATGCTTTGTTGATGAGAGAATGTCTCTGTTGACTCCAAAGGATTTTAGCGTTCTGAGTAGGTACTGTCTCTGATGGCACTTCTTTAGAATTTCCTCTGTTGGAAAACCTGAGTATGTTGTCAAAGAAAGTTCCCAAGTACTTGTACTCCTCCACAATCTCTACTGGTTTCCCCTGAATGATGGTGTGACGGCTTCTGCTAACTGTCTCTGTTTATGTGAGAAAGTCACGATCATCTTTGTTTTATTTATATTAAGCTCAGGGCAGGAGCTGCCACACCACTCCACAAAGTCCTGCAGGGCTGAGCCGCTGTATAGTCTCTGGCTGGAGAGCACGGAAAGAAGGACTGTGTCATCAGCAAATTTCACCAGATGACAATCTGGCTGGACAGATCTGCTTCATCTGTGTACAAGATGTAGAGGAGCGGAGAGAGGACGCAGCCCTGCGGTGAGCCGGTGGAGGTGAAGAGGATGTCAGTCAGGGTGTTGTTCACCAGTACTCTCTGTGACCTGTTTGTGAGAAAGTCTGTAATCCACAGGGTAAGTTGATGGCTGAGCTGAAAGCGTGTGATGAGCTTTTCAGCTAGGATGTGAGGCTGCATAGTGTTGAAAACTGATGAGAAGTCTGCAAATAGGAGTCTGGCTGTGGTGTTAGGAGCTGCCAGATGCTTATGGATGGTGTTTAAGATGAATATCTTGGCATCATCTACGCCTCTGCAAGCCCGGTAGGCAAACTGCAGCTGGTCCATCATGGGGTTGGTTACCTTGGTGATGTGATCTTTAATAACCCTCTCTATAGCCTTCATGACCAGAGAGGTGAGAGCCACAGGTCTGAGGTTGTTCAGGGTCTTGGTGCTGCCCTTTTTTAGGGATAGGAATCACTGTCGAGTGTTTCCACATCACAGGGACTGTGCTGCTCATCAAAGAGCTCTGGAAGAAATGCTGGAACACACTTCCCAGCTGCTCAGCACAGTACCCAAGGGTCAGCCCATGGATGTTATTTGGCCCTGGAGCCGTGTTTATTTTTGTCCTTTTGAGGACCCTCACCACTTCTGCTGTGTTGATGGTGAGAACAGAGTCGAAGGTCTGAGTGTGGAGATGATTGAATCTAGCTGTGTGCTGTTGTCCTTTTCAAATCTGGTGAAGGAGTTGAGGTTGTTGGGGAGTGAGGTAGGACTACAGCCTTCGACTTGGATGGGCTTGCGGTTGGTGGTGACAGAATTTACTGCTGCCGTGTTTTTCAGGCCCTGCCAACCTGCCAGGAGGTTCCCTGCTGCAAAGGTCTGCTCCATTTTTATGGCTGGCTTGACCTCTCTGTTAACCTCCTTCTTCTCAGCTTCAGAACCAGTGAAAAAGATTTTCTTCTTCTTATTCAGAATGTTTTTCAAGTCTTTAGTCACCCAGGGTTTATTGTTTGGGAAGATTGTGACATTTTTGATAGGTATGATATTGTCAACACAAAAAAAAAATGTATGCTGAGGCTGTCTCTACCTGCTCGCTGATGTTGGTGGAGGAGGATGTGAGGGTATCCCAGTCTGTGGTTTCAAAGAACCCTTGCAGCCTGTCAATGATTTCTGGAGTCCACTGCTTGATATTCTTGATGATGTTCTCTGTCCTCTTCACCACCGCTGAGTAGGCAAGCTCAAAGCTCAAGAGGGGGCCAGCTCTGTAGGCCAGGATGAGAAACAGTTGTGGGAATTCCCGGGGGAGAGAAAAAGGACGCAGGGAGACAGCTAGGTGTTCAATATCAAGGCTGCACAGTTCTTCTCTGACAACAATTGTTTTACACCAGCATGGATTGATATAAAGGTATACGCCTCCACCATGATTTTTACCAGTCAGCTGTGTGTCTCAGTCTAACCTTATAGGAGATCCGAAGCCGTCAACATGGACACTGTCGCTGCTGTCATTCCCATTAAACAACGTTTCGGTAAAGGCAAGGATGGAAGCAGACCGATATTCATACATGTGGAAAATATTAGCTTGTAGTTCATCAATCTTATTACGCAGTGAGCATACATTTGCAAGGATCACTGAGGGAAGTGTCTGACGTTTAAATTCTTCTCGCTTAAGCCTTGCCTTAATTCCACCCTTTTTCTTACCCCGTCTTGTTACCATATTTTTTTTGCTGCGCGGGGTGTCCGGAGGATATTTAAGTTGAAGCTCCTCTGGTAACTTGTCCATGACAGCACCTTGTGGAGAGTGGTATTGCAGCTGTAGCAGAAGGTCCTTGGAGTAAACGATCCGTATAACGTCCGGGAGGCTGTGTCCATTTGTTGTAGAGGGCAGATAATCCAAGATGATGAGTAGAAGCAGGAAAATCCACAGAGTCTTTGTGAAGTCCATGTTTCAGAGCTGGGTCGCTGATGCTAATGCTAAAGCTATCCAGGTAATTAGCATTAGCTCGGAGAGTGAGGAAGTGTCAAAAAAAAACGCACATATACCATAGAAGTGCACTAAACTTAAGGTCGGTCAGTACTGAAGAAGTAATGCAGACGATTCACATTTGAAACTGAGACAGATGCACAATACACAAAAACACTCAAGCTGCTCTCTGCACAACCGGTCAACCGCACGAGCAGTGACCTGGATGGCATGCTGTCCGGCTGAAAAAGGAGTCCTACCAGGCCCTGTTGGCCTGTGGGACTCCTGACGCAGTAGATAGGTACTGGCAGGCCAAGCAAGCCGCAGCTTGGGCAGTCCTGGAGACAAAAACTCGGGTCTGGGAGGAGTTCGGTGAGGCCATGGAGGAAGACTTTTGGTCAGCCTCGAACAAATTCTGGCAAACCGTTCCGCGCCTCAGAAAGGGGAAGCAGTACTCTGCCAACACCGTTTACGGTGCAGGTGGGGGACTGTGACTTCAACCAGGGACATCATTGGACGATGGAAGGAATACTTCAAGGATCTCCTTAATCCGGCTGACATGCCTTCCATTGAGGAAGGAGAAACTGTGGACTCTGGGATGTACTCGTCCATCACCCAAGCCAAGGTCACTGAGGTAGTTCGTAAGCTCCTCAGTGGCAAGGCATCAGGGATGCATGAGATCCGCCCTGAGTACCTCAAGTCTCTGGATTTCGTTGGGCTGTCTTGGTTGACGCGCCTCGGCAACATTGCATCGAAGAGTGGGGCAGTGGAGTGGTGGTCCCTCTTTTTAGAAAGGTGGATCAGAGAATGTGTTCCAACTATAGGGCGATCACACTTCTCAGCCTCCCCAGGAAAGTCTACACCAGGGTACTGGACTGGAGAATACGGCCAATAATCGAACCTCAGATTCAAGAGGAACAATGCATTTTTTGTTCCAGTCATGGAAAACTGGACCAGCTGTACACCCTCCACAGGGTGTTTGAGGGTTCATGGGATTTGCCCAACGAATCCACATGTGCTTTGTGGATCTGGAGAAGGCATTTGACCATGTCCCTCATGCCATTCTGTGGGGGCTGCTCAGCGAGTATGGGGTCCGGGGCCCTCTGTTAAGGGCTGTTCGGTCTCTGTATGATCAGAGCAGAAGTTCGCATTGGCGGCAGTAGGTCGGACTTGTTCCCAGTGCATGTTGGACATCGGCAGGGCTGCCCTTTTTCACCGGTTCAGTTCATAATTTTTATCGACAGGATTTCTAGGCGTAGCCAGGGGCTGCTTTTTGCAGATGATGTTGTCCTGTTGCTTTATCAAACCAGGACCTTAAGCATGTGCTCGAGCGGTTTTTGTAACCAAGTGCAAAGCGGCGGTGATGAGAATCTCAAAAGCAACTCTAAAACCAAAGCCATGGTTCTCCACCGGGAAAGGGTGGCATGGTGGGCAGGTGGGTGGAGAGGTCCTGCCTCAGGTAGAGAAGTTCAAATATTTTGAGGTATTGTTAATGAGTGAGGGAAAGATGGAGTGTGGGATTGGTGCATCGTCCGCAGTTATGCGGTCGGTGTACTGATCTGTCATAGTGAAGAAGGAGTTGAAGGTAAAGCTCTCTGACCCTATTTCTATTTCGAATTTTTAAACCTTTTAAGCTGCTTGGATCTTAAACAACACATCACACAGCCCACTCACAACAGAGGACACACCCTATATTTGGTCATAACTCATGGCCTGTCCACTGGTGTGTCCTCTGTTGTCGACTTGGCTGTGTCTGACCATTTCTGTGTATTTTTTAACATCACCAGTTTTATCCAACAGGAGGGGCAGACCGGTGAGACATATCAGAGGGCCGTTCTCGGGACTGAGCAGACGGGTCAGAGGGCCGTTCTCGGGACTGGGCAGGCAGCCGTTCTCGGGACATTGGCTTGGGCTGTGGCTGGGGCAGGGACCTTGGCTTGGGCTGTGGCACAGGCAAGGACCTTGGCTTGGGCCGTGGCTCGAGCACGGACCTTGGCTTGGGCCGTGGCTCGGGCAGGGACCTTGGCTTGGGCCGAGGCGCGAGGAGAGTCCTTGAGGCCGGCTTCGGGGTGGACAGAATCCGAGCATCATTAAACCTCTTTTCTGACCAGTCATGGCGCGCGCGCCGTCTGTACGTGCTGCAACACATTTTGCCCAGCTTATTTTGTTCTTGTGAAAAAAGTCATCAATTACTTTGAAAATGTCAGCACTTGTAGTGCGCTCAGGTAGCGTCTTGCAAAACAAAAACTCTGCACATTTCCTTTTTGTCAACAAAACGTACAAACGCCAAGAGCTGTACGTCTTTGGAAATGTCCACTGACTCAACTGGAGCGCAAATCCCACCACTGTTTGCAGTTTTTCAATTAACTGCATCCTCACATCCGATGCCATATCTGCAATTCGCCGAGCAATTGTTGTGTCTGACAAAGGGACAGTCTTCAATTTATTTGCACATTCATCATTCCCAAGCATGGTCTTGCACATATCAGTGGCTGCAGGCAATATCAATTGCTCAGCGATTGTGT
Source organism: Cololabis saira (assembly GCF_033807715.1). Lineage (NCBI taxonomy): Eukaryota > Metazoa > Chordata > Actinopteri > Beloniformes > Belonidae > Cololabis > Cololabis saira. The sequence goes on along the minus strand of NC_084593.1, from coordinate 47,699,187 downwards.
ATGGTTTTTTTACACTGAGCAACGCGAACATTGTCTGTTGGCCTTGGAGAGATTGCAGACAGTTTTGAATGTAGTCCAGTGGTTTATCTTGCAAGTGGCCATCATTCTTCTCCAAATGTTCTCGCTGCTTTGATGGTTTCATGCTCTCGTTTGAGTGTCGTTGCACAAACAACACACACCAGCAATTCCACTCCTTCAGTTTCTTTAAAAGTGAATCCAAACTTCAGGTACATTTCTGAATATTTCTGAATAAGTCTTATCTCTTTTGCGTTTAACATTAGCATTATCCTCTGCTCCCGGCCCTGGAGCAGGTGCCAGGAAGGCAGCCGCACCCACAACATTTTTGGCCTCGTCAGACGTGGAAGGAGTAACGTTAGGCCGAGCTTTAACGTTACAATCTCGAGCTTTAGGCTTCGTTATGGTCACAAATTTATCCATCAGGTCTAACTATTGTTAAATATGAAATAGCCAAGTCAATTTTGCAACAAATTTTCTTTAATTAAACAGCTAGCTAGCTCGTTTTTCCGCTCTAAAGTTTATTTATCATTAGTCACTTGACTCAACACAACATGGTAATCATTTATGTAGAGTTGTAGACTAAATAGTTATTGTCAAAAGTAGATTATTATCGCCTGTTAATTGAGTTTTCTCACTCATATATATATATATATGTTAGGGCTGTCAAAGTTAACGCGTTAATAACGCGTTAACTTATCGTCCTCTTAACGCCGACAATTTTTTTAACGTGCGATTAATGCGCAGGATTAAAAAAAAGCGCATTATATAAGTTCTGGCCGTTGATGGCACCCGTAGCCTGAGGAAAGGTATGGTGAACTGAAATATGGAGAATGGAAAGGGACTTTGGAACGGCTAGTTCACTTTCAAAAAGATGCCAGATGGTTCACTGGACAAGACTAAAGTTATTTACATGTAATAATGAATTTAATTTATAATGCACTTTCCATTCGGAAATCTCAAAGTGCTTACAAGAAAGAAAAAAAAAATAAAAACATTCAGATCATTTATCATAGCTGGCATATGCTTTATTAAAAAGGTGGGTTTTAAGTCCTCTCTTAAAGGAGACCTATTATGGCATTTAATGTATATTTTAAACAGGCCTTGAATGTCTTAAAAACAATCTAAAGCTTGTTTTTTCTACATAAATCATAAATCCAGCCTGTGGGCCCTGTCACTAGTTTTACCGCTTCTAACCTCTTTTTCTGCGCCTCATTTTTAGGGAAGGGGGGGGTATGATAATGAGGCTCTGTGCTGATTGGCTCCCTGAATGACGTGTAGCAGGGGAGGAGAATAAACCTGCTCCGCCAGAGCAGCCCGAGCCTGTAAATAAATACAACACTGAATTTTCACAAATGGCAACTTTATTGTTAAAAAAATAAAATATGAGTTGTATATAAATAACATTTATGCACTATTTAAGCCGGATCTGCCCGGCGGAGTCTGAACGCTGGCCGCGGAGCCAAGCCAGGCGCCCGGGAGCAGCGCTGCTGGATCAGCGCGCATCACCGCGGCTTTAACCGGGAAATATGACCGGTTCCCACCGGCCGGGACCGCAGGAACCGGCCTGGACTGGTAGCAGGGACTCCCGGGGACCGACCAGCGGAATTTCAGCCGGATCTGCCCGGCGGATGCTGCGCGACGGGCGCCGCAACTCCACGGCGGGCGCACAGATCCGCTCCGGAGCGCATCCGCGGCGCATCGCCCGTTATCGGGGATCAAACCGACAGATTTCGCTGAAAATCTCGAAGGGTGAAGCTGGTCCAGCCTGGGACGGACCCCCGAGGACCCAGCTCCCAAACCACCCGGGAACCTGGATGATTTAACCTGGATCCGCGGCGCTGCGGCGCCGCGTCCGACTGGCTGAAGGATGGACCGTTCCAGCCAGAGCCAGAGAGCTGGTTGTGGGCGTGGTTTCAGCAGCGGAGGCTGAACCTATGGAAATGAGCGCCTATGGTGACGTCACCCTAGGCGCAGATTCAGAATGGCTCAAAAAAAGGCCACGTGACACTGGGGACTCAGTCCGGCGGGGGTCAGAGAGCTTGCAGAAATTCATGGTATTTTGTCTCCCCTGTGCTGGCAGGGTGAGGGGAGACCACTTTATATATGTTAAAACAAGAAAAAACGTGTTTTTCATAATAGGTCACCTTTAAAAGTGTCAACTGTCTGTGGTTCTCTCAGGTGGGTGGGGAGGGCGTTCCACAGTTTAGGGGCAACGGAGCAGAAGGCCCGGTCACCCATAGTGACCAGCTTAGTCTTGGTGGGTTTGAGGAGCTTGTTGTTTGCTGAACGGGTGCGGGTGGGGGGCTGAGGATGAATCAGCTCCTTGAGGTAAGGGGGTGCGTTGCCATGGATGCATTGGTAGGTAAGAAGGGAGATTTTGTATTCAGTCCGGGAGGAGATGGGAAGCCAGTGCAGTGAGTGGAGGATGGGAGTGATGTGGTCATATTTGCGCACTCTCATCAGGATCCTAGCGGCACTGTTCTGAATGTATTGAAGCTTTAGAAGGCTCTTGCTTGGGATCCCGATGAGAAGTGCATTGCAGTAGTTTAGCCTGGAGGAGACGAAGGCGTGGACCAGTTTTTCTGGGGAGGGTGGGGCCGAGTACAGATCCTTGAGGGACACCGCAGGTGATGGGCTGGGTTCGGGATTTAACGCCTCCCAAGGAGATGCACTCGGTTCTTTCTGTGAGGTAGGATCTGAACCAGTCCAGGGCGGTATTGCGGAGTCCAATGGTGGAGTGGAGGCGGTGTAGCAGGATGGTGTGGTCGACGGTGTCAAATGCGGCTGTGAGATCCAGGAGGATGAGGAGGGAGGGGGAGCCGCCATCAGCTGCCATTAGAAGGTCATTGGTGACCCTGACCAGTGCTGTTTCAGTACTGTGGGCGGAGCGGAAACCAGACTGGAATTTTTCAGCCAGGTTATTGCCATACTGTACTGTCGATTTGAAATGAATTATAATCGAAGTACGTTGAGGCTCACTTGCATCCAAACACGAGCGATGCAGAGAGCGCAGCGCATCGAGCACCACCCCACCCCCGTCCCCGTCCCCCGCCCGTCAAAAGCAGACAGCGCTGGATGGATGTGAGGGAAGGAGGCTGGTTCCTCAACTGAATACATTAGATGAGCGAAGAGAGATCTGTTCCAAAGACTCTAAAGTACCGTATTTTCCGCATTATAAGGCGCACCGCATTATAAGGCACACCTTCAATGAATGACGTATATAAAAACGTTTTCCATATAAGGCGCACCGCATTATAAGGCGCACTAAATATATGGTAAAATACTATACTATAGTGGCTGGGGTTGAGTTACGTATCTACCTGATGGAGCTGCGCTACAGGAAATGCTACTAAATCCTACAGCAAATGCAAAAAAAAAAAACAAGAATAAAAGTACCGTATGTCAAACTTTATTAACAAAGTAAAAACCAGCTTTGCTCCGTCTCGTCAAAGTCGGCATTATGCGAGTCAGCGTTGCTGCTGTCGTCTTTAAAGTCTGTGACGATTCCTGACGTTTTTAGCGCCATTACTTCGGCGATACCAACTACATTACCCACAATCCCCCTGACTACGGTAACAGAAATTACCGTAATGATCATATATAAGGCGCACTGCCGGTTTTTGAGAAAATTAAAGGCTTTTAGATGCGCCTTATAGTGCGGAAAATATGGTATTAGCTTATTACAGCCTAACTGCACTTTGAGTTACACTCCCTGCTGTGCATGTGCACACTTGTTTGTGATTTTTTTTTGTATCCCCCTGTTTTGATCCCACTTAGGAGAAGGGGATATTTTTTGAGCCTTTTATTTTCCTCCATATGAGGTTAGACATAATTACATGGAAAATTTAACTGACTAATGCACTTCTTGTACAATGTTTGTGATGCATATGGTTCATTGTTTTACATTGAGCTGCTTAAAAAAAAACAAGGAATCTTAAGTTAGTATTTACAAGTGTAAAGTTGGGGACTACATTGTGTTTGTATTTATGAAGGAACGTTACATTCAGGTCAAAAGCTTTTTTTGTGGAAAGTTGAATAAACATTGGCATAAAGCAGCATATTTGCCTTTTCTCATGTTGTTAACAGTATTAAAAACATTAAAAAAAAATACTTTAAGGTAATTTAGAACAGCAAAAAAACATGTCAATAAATGTGCGATTAATATGCGATTAATCGCGAGTTAACTATGGACAACATGCGATTAATCGCGATTAAAAAATGTAATTGTTTGACAGCCCTAATATATATATATATATATATATATATATATATATATATATATATATATATATATATATATATATATATATATATATATATATATATATATATATATATATATATAGTTTTTTTTTAAACTCTCACAAAATATTTTGGTTAAAATTGCCTCCTATATCTTTTTAAGTTGGAGGACCCCTTGCAGTACCTCCGCGGTCCCCCTAGGGTTGAAGACACCTGATTTAAACGGACTGGTTAACAGTCTAAACAAATTACATGAAATTTAGCTACCTCAATTCTGATTCAGACCATGTACTCCATATTCAAACTACCAGCCACATTTTCTGATTACCAGACATTTCTGTTTTGGTAAAGGTTGAACTTGATGTTTGACATTCTTGAGTACAGGCTTTTATGTGACAGCGAGAGAGCTCTGAAACATGCGTAGATGCCCGTTAGCATGTGTCATTTGTGTCAAGACCAAAAAAACAAAAACATTGTATTTGTGAGACTGGATTGAAGCAGGAGATTTGAGTGAGGTTGAATGCAAACAGCTCAGAATGGAAGTGATAGCAGCTGTTAGTGGTGACATTTAACTCGGCAGGATGGAGAAGGCTCGCCCTGCAATATTTGAAAAGATCAAGGAGGACAAGATTGATTTTTGTTGCTGAGTTGCACGTGCAGGAAACTCACCATCCATGTTGAACTCGGCAGCAAAGGCCAATCTGCTCCTGGTTTGTGTAAATCAGTTCTGTGCATCCAGGCTACCTCATTGACTACGTGGATGAGGGAACATCAGCTCACCAGGACCATTACAAGTAGCTAGCTATTTGACACCACAGCTTTCAACACAGCTGTCACTCTGTCACAGGTAGAGTGCATTCAAAAATACAAAAAACTCGTGCAATTATCATGGATGTTAAACCTAAGTATGGAGACCAAACCTGTTTTAGTACCGGGCGCAAACATGTTAGTTTCTGCGTCAAAGTTGGTCATTTTAACTTGTAGGTCAAAAGAGATTTCTAACTGCTGTATTGGATTCTTGATTTTTTTTTAAATATTTTTATCCGAATTTTTTCCCCATTTTATCACCCAGTGCTCCTACCTTAGTCAGTCCTGGGCATTGCTCCCTCTACCAACCCAGGGAGGACCTAACTGAGCTCAAGTCTCCTTCTTAACCTGAGGAGTGAGCAAGCGGTTTCTTTTCACCAGACAGGGTGGGGATTATCTGGCCGGACGTAGCGCGTGGAAGGATCACATTATTTTGGCCAGATCCTCCTCACCCCTTTTGGCGCCCCGGCTGGCCAGAGGGGGCAGTAGAGCCCAGGACTGCTGCATGTTTTATGTTTTGGTGTTTTTCACATTAGCTATCCAAGGGAAAACGAGGAGAACATGCAAACTCCACACAGAAAGGCCCTTTCACCAACCCCACCCATGGTGTGGGCGCCGAAGTCATGGGGGGACTAACACGCACTTCAGCGCCCACACCATCACCGGCGGGAATGCGTGAACCCAGGACCTTCTTGCTGTGAGACGGCTGCACTACCAGCTGCGCCACCGTGCCCCCCTAAAAAAAAAGAAGAAGAATGGCTTCTGTCTTGGTGCTGTTTAACTTCAGGAAATTTTGAGCCATCCACGCCTTTATCTCCTCAAGACAGGTGGTTAAGGTGGATAATGATGTTGCTGACGGTGGGGTGGAGGGAATAGTGATTGTCCGGAAATACAATTGTGTGTCATCAGCTTAGCAATGGAATGATATCCCATGCCGGCTGATGACACGACCCAGGGGAAGTATGTAAAGTGACAGACTGCGTTCGTGAGTTAACCCCTCCCAAGGAGACATGTTCAGTCCTGTCGGTGAGATAAGACGAGAAACAGGCGAGTGCAGAGTCGGAGAGTCCTATGGTGGAGTGGAGACGGTCGAGGAGGATGGTGTGATCAACTGTGTCGAAGGCTGCTGATAAGTCCAGGAGGATGAGAAGGGAGGGGGAACCAGTGTCTGCTGCCATTAATAGGTAATTAGTGACCCTAACCAGCGCTGTTTCGGTGCTGTGGGCTGAACGGAATCCGGATTGAAAAGTTTCCAAGAGGTTATTGTTTTTGAGGTTATGGTGAAGTTGGGCAGTGACTACTTTTTCCAGGACCTTGGAGAGGAAGGGTAGGTTTCAGATGGGTCTGTAGTTGGCGTGGACTTCCGGATCCAGGGTGGGTTTTTTTCAGAAGGGGTGTAATGATGGCTGTTTTTAAGGCAGGTGGAACATGGCCGGCTTGGAGGGAGAGGTTTATGACTGTGGTGATGAGAGGACTTCTGGTGGTTATGTGGGATTTGACAAGGGCCGTGGGGAAGGGGTCAAGGGTGCATGTGGAGTATTTAATTTCATTATATCCTCAACCTCTCGCTGAGAGGCTGGGAGATCACTTGCAGAGGGGTGGTGGTCAGAGCAGGTGGGGATGAGGAGTGGGATAGGGCAGACCTAATGTTATTTATCTTTGACCTGAATGGGTCAAGGATGCTGTTGCAGGGGTCTACGGTGATGGTGTTGAGGGTGGGTGATTGGCGTTTCAGGAAGTTGTTTATGGTGGTAAAAAGTTGCTTTGAGTTTCCAGCTTTGAGTTATTCATGATATTGGAAAAGAATGTTAACCTGGTATATCTGAGGGCCTTGGGATAGGCCTTTTGGTGCTCCCTATAGATCTGTCTATGGACAGTGAGCCCTGAGGCTATGGAGTGGTGCTCAAGCACCCAGCCAGCTGCCTTCAGCTTTTGTAGCTCGCTGGTGAACCAGGGGGAGGAACGGGAGAAGGAAACTTGTCTTTACAGGGGCGTGAATATCCAGGATATGACTGAGGGTGTTATTGTAAAGGTCCAATGATTCGATGGCTGAGGATGGGGTTACAGAGCGGAGCTGATGGAGGTCCAGGGCTATGGCGTCGGGGTTGATGTTTTTGACATTCCGGAAATGGATTTGGCATTTGGGCTTATTGTGGGGGAGGGGAAAGGGAGCTCCATGAAGATGACCCTGTGGTCAGATACACCCATCTCATAAACAGCCAGGTTGCTGATCAGGGCAGAGTCACTGATGACGAGGTCAAGCGTATGTGCTTTGTCATGCGTGGCAACGTGAACGTGCCATGTCTAGTAGCTGTAGTAGTTCAGCTGCAGGGGGGGAGAGGAGGGGGTGTCAACATGAATGTCCAGCTCTCCTAAATTTGGGGTATTGGTGGAGGTGGTAGAGATAGTTGTGAAAGGTCATGAAATTCTGAGATAAAAAGAGGGTTTGGTTTAGGTGGCCGATAAATAAGTAGCACTGTCATAAAGGAGGGGGGTTTTCATTTAAAACCAAGACATTCAAAAGATGATGGTGCTTGGAGTGGGAGGGGGGGCAGGTCCAGGTCATTCCTATGTAGGATAGCTAAACCGCCCCCTTTGCCACCTGTGCTGCGTGCTTTCTCCAGGTATTTGTAACCTAGGGGACAGGCTTTATTGAGGGATGAATACACCCCTAGCTGGTGCCAGGTCTCAACAAGGCACATGATGTCAAGTTTTTTTTCCACAATATGGTCATGGATGAGGGTGGATTTTTGTTTGAGGGTTTGTAGGTTGAAAAGTTTGATTTAGCTGTAGTTGGAGTGGTGACTTTCTGCAGGGGCCGGAGTAAGCTGGAGCCCACTCCACGTTTTGTGAGCCACCTGTAGTGTGTATTTGGTCTCGCTGAGGCAGTGTTCTGATGACATGTCACACATGCAACGGAGCGGCAATAGGGTCCTCGCACTCTCAGTGCTCGGGCCCTAATAATAAACACTACAGATACAATAGGATCCTTGCACCCTCAGTTGACAGGAAAAATAAAAAAAATGTTTTGCATCTCATAACCATGGAGTGTAGCAGTGTGTTTCTCAGTATGTAGCACATATCCTTCAGTTTGTTATATTTGATCTTGATTAGTCAGGACAGACTCAAATCCTAACTATTTAGAAAAGATTAATATCAGTAGCTCTTTCATTTATTTTTCTTGAGCTGGCTCAATACAATCTGAAGACCCAGCTGGAGATAAGGCCTATCACAGCAACAGATATCAACTGTCATTTGTTTCTTCTTCCACATGAAATGCATCAATCAAACACCCCTTACTTCATTGAAGAGGAACTAGCTCTAACACCGGAGAACTGTAAAAGATAAGAAGAAATATGAAAGTATTCAAAAAAACACCTTTTCTGCAAAGAATGGAAGAAAGAAACAAGCAAAAAGGGGGAGGTGGTGGTTTCCCTTTTCAAGACCAGGGACCAGAAAGTGTTACAGGAGAATCCGGATCCTGAACTGAATCGAATCAAAGTCATGTCACAGCAGTGTTTGATATTGGAAAACATGTAATCTACATCAGGTTGACTGATGTCATATCGTTCCAAGATGATACTTGCCATTTATATACCTGGTGGCCACTTCGCTGGGAACATGATCGAGCATTTCCAACTAGTAGGAGGGGCCAGGCCGGGCCAGACCCAAGACAAGCTGGAGAGACTGTTTCTCACCCAACGGATGGATGGATGGATGGATGGATGGATGGATGGATGGATGGATGGATGGATGGATGGATGGATGGATGGATGGATGGATGGATGGATGGATGGATGGATGGATGGACAGAAACTAAAGTATTTTTTGTAAGCAGCGCAGTTAGCATTACACCTCAGCATAAGCCTGTGCATTAACAGTGCTCCATGGACCTGAAGGACACCATAATTGTCAGCTCATCAAGGGTCCTGATGGTTCTTGATTGGAGTGAAATGAGGATGGATGGAGGGATCCAGTCAGGATGAAAGTAAATTCACATTAGTTCGAATCACAGGCTAAGCCAAGCTAAAATAGCTAACTTGTGGTAACTGAGGTGAATTGGGCATGTTTCAGACAGTCTCCAGGTCCAATTTGCTCGGGCCCTAAAAACGAGAAGAATTCCTACAGATACAATAGGGCCTTTGCACTGTCAGTGCTCGGGCCCTAAAAAGAAGCCACACGTGCCATTTTTTTTTAAATTCTTCTTTGAGATCTCATCTTGATTGTTATTTTTCAAAGCCATTGTGGTCAACTATAAACACCAAGTCCTAAAAACTCTAAATGTTTTAACAGAAAAGCAGTAGTAAAGGAACCTCTGCACAGTAATGTTCCAGCTTTAAATCAGCCTTTTAGACTTTGAAGACTGCTTCAGAAATCACTTCATGCAATTATCCACAGATGAAGTGAGTGGAACAGCATGCTGGGGGGTTTAGCTGGAGGGCTGCGTGTGGCGTGCTGCTTCAGGGTGTTTTTTCAGGTAATTAACATGTCAACAAACCTGTCTTTTTTCGAGAGCGCTGCTGTTTGTTTGTTTTCCAGCATTTACATATTTTTTAATCTGCTGATTAACTGCCTGTGCAGGGTGATGCGGGGGGTTATGTGTTTTATGTATTTGGAGATTATGTTGCGCTCCTTGTGCTAACAAGCCTCACGTTTTATCATGACTGCTCATCCTTTAACTTCCTGCGGTTTGACAACGACACTGTGCTGTGTGTGGAGCCTGCACTAATTTAACGAGCTGGCAGCCCATCCAGATTTCTCCATCCCACAGTCCTTTTCTCTGCTGCAGCAGGGAAGCAGAAGAAAATGTATATTCATCAGAAGAATGTTGCTGTGTTTGTTTTATTTCTTTTCCACAGAGCTGAATAAAATGCAATGCTATCAGCAAAACAGTCCAAGGTCAGCAGAAACAGAAAGTGAGGAAAAAAATGATTGCTGGAACTCAAGTGGTTCTAAGAGCGTGTGGATATCATGCAGAACAAGAGGTCTCCTTAAATGTTCCAACCTAAATCCTCAAAGACAAATTATTCCTCTCAGTCTGTGGCAGAGACTCATGATAACAGATAATCTCCAAAGGTCTACATCTGACGAGCGGAACTAATGGATTAAGGAAGTATGGAAGCATGCAGTTCCTCTACTTACCATAAGATGCCGAGTTAAAGACGCAAATCTCGTTGAAATTGTGAGGCACCTTATGAAGTGCAACGACAATTGAAATCATCCATATACATTAATAATAATAATAATGACTTGGATTTATATAGCGCCCTTCTAGGCACCCAGAGCGCTTTACAGAAATCATTATTCATCCATACACATTCTCTCTGGTGGTGGTAAGCTACGTTTGTAGCCACAGCTGCCCTGGGGCAGACTGACGGAAGCGTGGCTGCCATATCGCGCCTAACGACCCCTCCGACCACCACCAACATTCATACACATTCACACGGGGCAAGGTGGGTAAGGTGTCTTGCCCAAGGACACTACGACAGCAAACTGGGACAGAGCGGGATTCGAACCGCCGACCTTCGGATCATTGGACGACCCGCTCTACCACCTGAGCTACTGCCGCCCTAATGGTTAATACCGTGATTTGGTAAAACCTTTATCAATGAGATATATATGCAGTGAGTGAGTTTGTGAGTTTGTCTTTCACCAGCCCTCTTTGACAGTTTGATGTAACGCAACATCCTAATTCTGACAAGGAGGACTAAAATCACTTATCTCAAAAATTAAATGACAAGACTGATAGGAAGACTGGACAGTGATGGGTGCAATGTGTGTAGTGCTGTGATTAGCGTAGTGTTTGTGATATGTCTTAGTGGTGAATTGTATTGTACCAAAAAGAGAATGTTATATGGTCAGGTGAAACCAAAATAGAACTTTTTGGTGGAAACACAACTTGTCATGTTTGGAGGAGAAAGAAAGCTGAGTTGCATCCAAAGAACACCAAACCTACTGTGGAGCATGGGGGTGGAAACATCATGCTCTGGGGATGTTTTTCTGCAAAGGGACCAGGACGACTGATCCGTGTAGGGAAAGAATGAATGGGGCCATGTATGGTGAGATTGTGAGTGAAAACCTCCTTCCATCAGCAGGACATTGAAGATGAAACGTGGCTGGGTCTTTCAGCAGGACAATGATCCAAACACATCGCCCAGGCAACAAGGGAGTGGCTTCCTAAGAAACATTTCAAGGTCCTGGAGTGGCCTAGCCAGTCTCCAGATCTCAACCCCATAGAAAACCTTTGGAGGGAGTTGAAAGTCCATGATGCCCAGCGACAGCCCCAAAACATCACTGCTCTAGAGGAGATCTGCATGGAGGAACGGACCAATCACTGCTCTAGAGGAGATCATGGAGGAACGGACCAATCACTGCTCTAGAGGAGATCTGCATGGAGGAACGGACCAATCACTGCTCTAGAGGAGATCATGGAGGAACGGACCAATCACTGCTCTAGAGGAGATCATGGAGGAACGGACCAATCACTGCTCTAGAGGAGATCTGCATGGAGGAATGGACCAATCACTGCTCTAGAGGAGATCATGGAGGAACGGACCAATCACTGCTCTAGAGGAGATCATGGAGGAACGGGCCAATCACTGCTCTAGAGGAGATCATGGAGGAACGGACCAATCACTGCTCTAGAGGAGATCATGGAGGAACGGACCAATCACTGCTCTAGAGGAGATCATGGAGGAACGGACCAATCACTGCTCTAGAGGAGATCATGGAGGAACGGGCCAATCACTGCTCTAGAGGAGATCATGGAGGAACGGACCAATCACTGCTCTAGAGGAGATCATGGAGGAATGGACCAATCACTGCTCTAGAGGAGATCATGGAGAAACGGACCAATCACTGCTCTAGATAAGATCATGGAGGAACAGATCAATCACTGCTCTAGAGGAGATCTGCATGGAGGAACGGACCAATCACTGCTCTAGAGGAGATCTGCATGGAGGAACGGACCAATCACTGCTCTAGAGGAGATCATGGAGGAACAGACCAATCACTGCTCTAGAGGAGATCATGGAGGAACGGACCAATCACTGATCTAGAGGAGATCTGCATGGAGGAACGGACCAATCACTGCTCTAGAGGAGATCATGGAGGAACGGACCAATCACTGCTCTAGAGGAGATCATGGAGGAACGGACCAATCACTGCTCTAGAGGAGATCATGGAGGAACGGACCAATCACTGCTCTAGAGGAGATCATGGAGGAACAGACCAATCACTGCTCTAGAGGAGATCATGGAGGAACGGACCAATCACTGCTCTAGAGGAGATCATGGAGGAACAGACCAATCACTGCTCTAGAGGAGATCATGGAGGAACGGACCAATCACTGCTCTAGAGGAGATCATGGAGGAACGGACCAATCACTGCTCTAGAGGAGATCATGGAGGAACGGACCAATCATTGCTCTAGAGGAGATCATGGAGGAACGGACCAATCACTGCTCTAGAGGAGATCTGCATGGAGGAACGGACCAATCACTGCTCTAGAGGAGATCATGGAGGAACGGACCAATCACTGCTCTAGAGGAGATCATGGAGGAACGGACCAATCACTGCTCTAGAGGAGATCTGCATGGAGGAATGGACCAATCACTGCTCTAGAGGAGATCATGGAGGAATGGACCAATCACTGCTCTAGAGGAGATCATGGAGGAACGGACCAATCACTGCTCTAGAGGAGATCATGGAGGAACGGGCCAATCACTGCTCTAGAGGAGATCATGGAGGAACGGACCAATCACTGCTGTAGAGGAGATCATGGAGGAACGGACCAATCACTGCTCTAGAGGAGATCATGGAGGAACGGACCAATCATTGCTCTAGAGGAGATCATGGAGGAACGGACCAATCACTGCTCTAGAGGAGATCATGGAGGAACGGACCAATCACTGCTCTAGAGGAGATCTGCATGGAGGAACGGACCAATCACTGCTCTAGAGGAGATCATGGAGGAACGGACCAATCACTGCTCTAGAGGAGATCATGGAGGAACGGACCAATCACTGCTCTAGAGGAGATCATGGAGGAACGGACCAATCACTGCTCTAGAGGAGATCTGCATGGAGGAACGGACCAATCACTGCTCTAGAGGAGATCATGGAGGAACGGACCAATCACTGCTCTAGAGGAGATCTGCATGGAGGAATGGACCAATCACTGCTCTAGAGGAGATCATGGAGGAACAGACCAATCACTGCTCTAGAGGAGATCATGGAGGAACAGACCAATCACTGCTCTAGAGGAGATCTGCATGGAGGAACGGACCAATCACTGCTCTAGAGGAGATCATGGAGGAACGGACCAATCACTGCTCTAGAGGAGATCATGGAGGAACGGACCAATCACTGCTCTAGAGGAGATCATGGAGGAACGGACCAATCACTGCTCTAGAGGTGATCATGGAGGAACGGACCAATCACTGCTCTAGAGGAGATCATGGAGGAACGGACCAATCACTGCTCTAGAGGACACCTGCATGGAGGAACAGACCAATCACTGCTCTAGAGGAGATCTGCATGGAGGAACGGACCAATCACTGCTCTAGAGGAGATCTGCATGGAGGAACGGACCAATCACTGCTCTAGAGGAGATCATGGAGGAACGGACCAATCACTGCTCTAGAGGAGATCTGCATGGAGGAACGGACCAATCACTGCTCTAGAGGAGATCATGGAGGAACGGACCAATCACTGCTCTAGAGGAGATCTGCATGGAGGAACGTACCAATCACTGCTCTAGAGGAGATCATGGAGGAACGGACCAATCACCGCTCTAGAGGACACCTGCATGGAGGAACAGACCAATCACTGCTCTAGAGGAGATCATGGAGGAACGGACCAATCACTGCTCTAGAGGAGATCATGGAGGAACGGACCAATCACTGCTCTAGAGGAGATCTGCATGGAGGAACGGACCAATCACTGCTCTAGAGGAGATCATGGAGGAACGGACCAATCACTGCTCTAGAGGAGATCTGCATGGAGGAACGTACCAATCACTGCTCTAGAGGAGATCATGGAGGAACGGACCAATCACCGCTCTAGAGGACACCTGCATGGAGGAACAGACCAATCACTGCTCTAGAGGAGATCATGGAGGAACGGACCAATCATTGCTCTAGAGGAGATCATGGAGGAACGGACCAATCACTGCTCTAGAGGAGATCATGGAGGAACGGACCAATCACTGCTCTAGAGGAGATCATGGAGGAACGGACCAATCACTGCTCTAGAGGAGATCATGGAGGAACGGGCCAATCACTGCTCTAGAGGAGATCATGGAAGAACGGACCAATCACTGCTGTAGAGGAGATCATGGAGGAACGGACCAATCACTGCTCTAGAGGAGATCATGGAGGAACGGACCAATCATTGCTCTAGAGGAGATCATGGAGGAACGGACCAATCACTGCTCTAGAGGAGATCATGGAGGAACGGACCAATCACTGCTCTAGAGGAGATCTGCATGGAGGAACGGACCAATCACTGCTCTAGAGGAGATCATGGAGGAACGGACCAATCACTGCTCTAGAGGAGATCTGCATGGAGGAATGGACCAATCACTGCTCTAGAGGAGATCATGGAGGAACAGACCAATCACTGCTCTAGAGGAGATCTGCATCGAGGAATGGTCCAATCACTGCTCTAGAGGAGATCTGCATGGAGGAACGGACCAATCACTGCTCTAGAGGAGATCATGGAGGAACGGACCAATCACTGCTCTAGAGGAGATCATGGAGGAACGGACCAATCACTGCTCTAGAGGAGATCATGGAGGAACGGACCAATCACTGCTCTAGAGGTGATCATGGAGGAACGGACCAATCACTGCTCTAGAGGAGATCATGGAGGAACGGACCAATCACTGCTCTAGAGGACACCTGCATGGAGGAACAGACCAATCACTGCTCTAGAGGAGATCTGCATGGAGGAACGGACCAATCACTGCTCTAGAGGAGATCTGCATGGAGGAACGGACCAATCACTGCTCTAGAGGAGATCATGGAGGAACGGACCAATCACTGCTCTAGAGGAGATCTGCATGGAGGAACGGACCAATCACTGCTCTTGAGGAGATCATGGAGGAACGGACCAATCATTGATCTAGAGGAGATCTGCATGGAGGAACGTACCAATCACTGCTCTAGAGGAGATCATGGAGGAACGGACCAATCATTGCTCTAGAGGAGATCATGGAGGAACGGACCAATCACTGCTCTAGAGGAGATCTGCATGGAGGAATGGACCAATCACTGCTCTAGAGGAGATCTGCATGGAGGAACGGACCAATCACTGCTCTAGAGGAGATCATGGAGGAACGGACCAATCACTGCTCTAGAGGAGATCATGGAGGAACGGGCCAATCACTGCTCTAGAGGAGATCTGCATGGAGGAACGGACCAATCACTGCTCTAGAGGAGATCTGCATGGAGGAACGGACCAAAATACCAGCAACAGTGTAGAAAAGCTGGTGAAGACTTACAGAAAAAGTTTGACCTCTGTCATTAACTTTTGTTATTGACCAAATACTTATTTTCCACTATAATTTGCAAATACATTCTTTAAAGCACTCATTCTTTAGCACATTCTTTAGAGCACTGACAGTGCGAAGACCCTATTGTATCTGTAGGAATTTTTTTTACTCGTTTTTCTCGTTATTTTTATTTTACCCGATGAAATGAGGGCCTTTTTGCCCCCCTAAACCTGCCCCAAAAGTCACCAAATTTTGCACGCAAGCCAGGCCTGGTGAAAAATTTGATATTTCACTGTTTGCATTAATGGGAATGGCCTAGTGGCTCAACAGCGGCCCCTAGAAAACTTTGTGCCTCAAGCCCCACAATACGGTTTGACATACATGCACGAAAAACGTTACACACCTGTATCATGTCGCAACTTAAAGAAAAGTCTCTTGGCGCCATGGCCGAAACCGAACAGGAAGTTTGCCATTTTGAATTAATTGTGTAATTTTGCCACAATTTATGCCATTTCTTTGGCCGTTTCTTCGCCCGAACCGTAACGTGCACCCAGGTGTGTTATACATCAAAATGTGCGTCTCCATCCTGCGACAACATGCATTGCTTTTCTCAGTCAAAAGCGTTACCGTGGCGACGGTAGACGTCAAAAAGCGTGCCTCCCCTTCATCTGATTGGTCCATATTTGATAGTTCCTACTTTCTGCCATAACTTCTGAATGGTTTGACATAAAGACTTGTGGGTAGTGTCATCAGACTCGGTTTTCAGTCGCTGAACACAATTGGTGCAAATTAGCCCCGCCCCTTCTTCTGATTGGTCGACATTTGATAGTCCCTATTTTCTGCCATAACTTTTGAATGGTTTGGTATAGAGAGTCGTGGCTGGTGTCATCCGCTAAATGTCCAGGCCTGAAGAATCTACATGCAAGTCATACAAGCTTCCACTGCAGCCTGAACGTGCACAAGGGTGCGAGGGCCCGTTCATCGCTGCTTGCAGCTTTAATTAATTTTTTCTCTCCTAGTTGAGATAGTGCAACTGTGAGAAACCTTGGTGTTATTTTCGATCAGGATTTGTCGTTTAAACCATATGTCAATCAGGTTTGTAAAATAGCCTTTTTCCATCTCCGTAATATTGCAAAGATTAGGAAAATCCTCTCGCAGAGTGATGAAAAAAAACTAGTTCATGCGTTTGTATCTTCTAGACTAGATTACTGTAATGTGTTGTTAGCAGGATGTCCAAGTAATTTGCTGAATAGGCTCCAGCTGATCCAGAATGCAGCAGCACGAGTGCTGACAGGAATCAGCAGGAGAGACCACGTCTCTCCAGTGTTAGCGTCGCTCCATTGGTTACCCGTAAAATTCAGAATCCAATTTAAAATGTTATTACTTGCGTATAAAGCCCAAAACGGCTTAGCTCCGCATTATTTGCAAGACCTGATAGTGCCTTATGTTCCTGTCAGAGCTCTCCATTCTCAGAGTGCAGGTTTACTCGTAGTTCCTAGAGTATCTAAATGTAGATTTGGAGGGCGGGCATTCTGCTATCAGGCACCACTACTATGGAACCAACTTCCAATCTGGGTTAAGGGGGCTGACACCACCTCCACCTTTAAAACTAAACTTAAAACATTTCTGTTTAGTAAAGCCTATAGTTAGTGTTTAGTAAACCTCTAGCTGGTGTTGGTAAATCTCTAGGTAGTGTAAACTTTAGTGTGTCAGAGTTGCTCCTGTAGTTTCTTGTGCTGGCCCCCCCTTCTCCTCCCTTTTCTCTCTTTTGTCCATGTTGCAGCATCCTTTGCCGGACACCGGAACCTGCAGGTGGTCGTGGGTGGCTTGTAGCTTGCATTACGGAGCACAAGTCTTTCCCCGACCCTGCACCCCAACCTGGGACTTGCTGATTGGGCCGGAGCTTCGGGAGCTGCGTGCTGGCCTGCGGTCCCCACCCCTGGTCATCCCGTTGCTGGCCCCCCCTTCTCCTCCCTTTTCTCTCTTTTGTCCTGCAGGTGGTCGTGGGTGGCTGTAGCTTGCATTACGGAGCACAAGTCTTTTCCTGACCCTGCACCCAAACCTGGGACTTGCTGATTGGGCCGGAGCTTCGGGAGCTGCGTGCTGGCCTGCGGTCCCCACCCCCGGTCATCCCGTTGCTGCTTCCACCTGCCTGCTGTGCTGTTGCCGTCCCTGACCCACCAGTCTGGCCCTCGGCAGGAGGGTCCCCCCTGATGAGCCTGGTCCTGCTCAAGGTTTCTTCCCTCCTAAAGGGGAGTTTTTCCTTGCCACTGTTTGGCTTAAGGTTTTTCTCCCACCAGGGGAGTTTTTACCTGCCATTGTTTATGTAATAACTGCTCGGGGGTCATGTTCTGGGTATGGGTCTCTGGAAAGCGTCTAGAGACAACTCTGTTGTATTAGACGCTATATAAATAAAATTGAATTGAATTGAATTGATATACCTGTGATGAAAATTACAGGCCTCTCTTATCTTTTTAAGTGGGATAACTTGCACAACTGGTCTCTGATTAAATACTTCTTTGCCCCACTGTACCTGTAAATACACTCTACTAATAACACTAGTAGTGACAGTAAAGATATTTACAGCAACAACTCCCATCTCTGAAGACCTGTTCTGGAGCCACAACACCACATCACTGGACATAAGAGCCAAAAACAGCTTCTCCGTAAATTGAGAAGAGCAGGAGCCCCGCCCTCAATCATGCATACCTTCTAGAGGCGCTATTGAGAGCATCTTGTCCAGCTCACCTACGATCAATGTGTGGTACGGCGCCTGCAACGTGTCCTGCCACAAGACTCTGCAGCGCATAGTAAGAGCAGCTGAGGAGATCATTGGTGTCTCTCTCCGCCCCCCTCTGAACATTTATAACACCCACATCACCAGCAAAGCCATCAATTCAATTCAATTCGAATTTATTTATATAGCGTCTAATACAACAGATGTTGTCTCTAGATGCTTTCCAGAGATCCAGAACATGAACATAAACATAAACATAAACCCCCGAGCAATTATTATATAAACAATGGCAGGTAAAAGGCAGGCGGAAGCAGCAATGCTCCATCAGATATGCAGGTGACCCCCCCGACCCATCTCACAGCCTCTTCAGCCTGCTACCGTCAGGGAGGAGACTGCTCAGTCTCTGGGCCAAATCCAGCAGGCTCGAGGACAGTTTCTTCCACCAGGCTGTCAGGAGACTCAACTCCCTCCCTGCTCTACCATCAGAGACCCCCCCGCCCTCATCAGGAAATCTCCTGCAGCAAGACCCCCAGGACACATGTGGGGCCAAAATCCACCCAACCACACCAAACCAGCCAGTGGGAGCAAGGCGGCCACTACCACCACCGGGCCAGACAGGTGGCCACCCGCCAGGTTCCAGCTGCTCATTTCTGCCCATTTGGACACCTTTGGCTTTGACACATTAGTTTGAAAAGCGGAAATGAAAGATAAGCAGAGACATATGACCGAATGGAGTAAATGCTCCACCACTCTCACTTGCAGACCTGGGTGATAGAAACATGTCTGGTTCAAACTGGGTAAATCTAAAACTTCCCTCCTTGTTAAACCCAGATGAACTTTCAGGAGGAGTCTCTAACCTGAAGTCGAGCTGTTTGTCTTATCTGAGGGTGGTGAGGAGAAAAAAACAGATGAGAGGAGACATAATTTAGGCGAGAATGTGATTTGGTTATTTTACAGTCACTTGAGTTTATGAGTGACACTCTGATGAACTGTAATAGCCAATCAGTAAAGCAGTAGGAGAAAGAAATTCTCATTTCCTTCTGGGGTTTTGTAAGTGCGTGAGTTAGAAATGACAGCGAGCAGGAAACTTCCTCTGTGCGTGTGTTTGTGTGTACATATGTATACGTGGATGCCCTGGGGAGTGTACCTGAGCTTCCTGCTGACATGAACTCTTAGTGACACTCAACCCCTTCAAGCCTTTTACCTTTTAGTCTTTCCTTATCTCATCTCGTGGTTTCTTCACACCGATTCAACCCCCCCACCCCCAACCCGGCCACGGCCTGTCAAACTGTGTTGTTCAATTTATAAGTTAATTTTTCCCCAGTTAGTTTTAGAACAGAGTGATGGTGGTGGGGGGTTTTGCCGCTCACAGGTTGAGGTCAAGTGGAAAAACTGCAGGTCTGATCTGATCCAGACCCTAGTGGTCATCAGACGAACTGCAGGTCTGGATTCAGATCCTAGTGGTTTACCAGGATCATATACTGTACCTGGTTCTAATAAACATTTTATGAGCACTTTTGAATCTGAAATGACGTTGAGTGTGTGTGTGAGAGAGAGAGAGAGAGGAAGAGAGAGAGAGAGATACTCAGCTGGTGGTCTCTTGAACCATTCTGGGTGAATTTTAGACTTCAAATCAGACTGCTCCATTATTCATGACACGGCCGCTCCTTTCCCCACTCCCTGGCTGTCTGCTACTGTCCATGTTTCCACTAATTTCATCTTATTTTATTCCACTTCTTTTCCTTGTACCAGTACCTTTACTGCTTTCTTTCATTTACTTTCACTCCTCTTGCTCTCTGTTCTTCACCTTTAATCTTCCAAGTTTTTATGGGAACCATGCAGCAAATTTTAGTGAGGAAAATAATGCTGAAGGGGATGAACTTTACATTTTAAAGATGCCACACAAAACTCTGATTTCAGGCTCTCCAAATGAGTTATTCCCTGGATTAATTAGTAATCAATGATGTCATAAATTCCTCGCCATAATCATAATCAGGTCATAATAATTTTGTTTCATGTGACTTATCATAAAAAGCAAACATATATGTGAATAAAGAGAACAAGAGAACCCTCTTATTTTTCATCCTGATGTGAAATGATGCTTGGGAAGGTCCAATGCTTAAGTATTGCCCCCCCTTTTAAACCCCATTTATCTATTTAACTTTTTTTTTTTAGCTGCATTTCTCTCCTTAAATAAACATTATTGTATTTGCATCACTACTGTGCAGATTGATACCTTTGTTCATGCTGAGTGTCACAAATGTTCAATGTCGTGCGCCCTGGGGTGCTGCCTAGCGGTGCTGGGAGGGGGAAATGGTGAGTGAATGAGCGTCCTTGTCAGTGAGAATGCGGTATGGAAGGGTCCTGCCATGGAGGATTTGGGCCTTTAGGACAATAAAATGTAATAAATTGTAATAAAATGTAATAAAAACCCATCGCTGGCGGTGGGTTTCCTCCCGCCCTCTTCTCCCCTCTGTGGGGTTGCTGGTGGCCTGGGTTCAGGGTTCTTCCTTGTCGGCCTCTGGTCTCTCGGGTGGCGGAGTTGGGCCCTCTCTCTCCCACTATAGATACACTTCAGGTGGAGCTTTGATAGGATTATTCAAAACACACACACACACACACAATAAATATATATGACATATAAAAAAATGTTGTCACATATATTTATCCTATTAATGTATTCTATATTACAAATGCACATATCTATGCCTTAGGTTCTTACCAGCATGGTATTAACCATTAATATGTGTGCAGACAAAAAAAAAAATCTTTAATGTCAATGTTTTTACATAGACCGTTGACATCAACACCCGATGTGAGAACATCTTGAAATCCCTGACAATCTACCTCGGTGAAGATTTTGAATGCCTCAGCAAAGAATACCTGGTAATTGCTGATTATGTTTATATAGACTGAGATCATCATACTACAGGCCACATTTTGAAAATGGTGCATAGTCCTAGCCTGGTAAAAGCATCCTGTCACAGACCTCAAATTTCATATCGTTCTTTAGATTAGGCTGGACTTCTCCCCGCTTTCCTCCATATCCTGAATTTACAATATTTTTAAGCCAATTAAGGACTGTCTCGCATCCAATGACACATATATAGCGGGTGTTTTCAAAAGATTAACAGTGTCTCTTGGTGCATCGAGCGGTAAAATTAACATGAGTAGAGTTAACAGCAATAAGTGCAGTTATTGCAGAAAGAAAGTCAATATATAATGTAATTTTAATTTAATTGTCGTTTTTTATTTTCACATTATCGTTATGTTTTTCAATTTGCTTTTTCCTTTTAACATTTCATTTTGGCCTGATTTATTTAAATTTTCATTTGGATTATGACCAAAAATACCCTCCATAATATGAGTCACCTGCAGTCGTCCGCTCAGGTCTCCTTCAGGTGGTAGGACTGAACTTATATACTGCCGGGGACAGGGCTTACATTAAACTGCTTACACAATTCTACATAACTCTACCGCTAACTTAATTTTCATCATATTATACACTCCCTCTTTCCTGACTCAACCTACTGCACCAGGACCCACCGTGCACAGTACTTAGTTACTTTCCACCCCTGCCAGTAATACACTGGGGCAGGGGTGCCCAGTCACGTGCCATGGAGGCCAAGAGGCTGTAGGTTTTCCTTCTAACCAGGAACTCCACCAAATGAGTTCACTGATTAGTTCCTCCTCTCTTCCTGAAGGGGAGGTCATCAGTGATCATGTTTAAATTTCCCTGTTTACTGCGGATTTTGAAGTTTCGCATCAAAATTAGGTAATGGAAATGCCTTAATTCAAAGAAAGAAAAAAAATCCTCTGATTCGTAAAAATGTTTTTAATGCTGGCTTAAAACTGATTTTTATTTATGCGAAAAACAGTTAATGTGCATAATCTGAAATGGAAATACATTTTTTGAATCATCTCTGATATACAGTAGTGACCGTTCCACCCACATGACTGATCAGCTGTTTCTGCTGCCAGCATCTTCTCCGGTTTCCTTCGTAACATGACAACATGGCTGACAGATATGCTGCATTCCTCTCCTCCCTGATTATACCTGTACTGCCGGGGATAGCCATAGCTAACACTGCTGAGACTTGATCCCTGTACAACCTGTATGCACCATGTTACCCTATTAACATACATCTATTACAAACAATGAAATGTTGCTCAATTTAGCAGTCAATCATTACAACTAAACACTAAAATATGCTTGTGCTAGAACTGGGTTTCTCATGCTTTTGTAAATTTACTTTAAAAGGAACCCTGGCTATTAAGACATGTAGGTCTTAAAAGATAAATGTTGGTATCAATTATAACAATGTGATATAAAAAACCTTGTTGATGTCTTCGTTTTTATAAAATTTGAAAATATAATTTAACTCGTAGGTCGCCATTGTTGTTTACACTGCAATGCATTCTGGGTAGTGACGTCAGACGGTGGCACCTGCTGGCCCCCATACACTGTTTTGACACCCAGAAACAGATGAAAACACAGCTAAACAGGTGACGGCGCAACAGAAACACAGATGAAAAAGCAGCTAAAAACATTAAGGTGACGGCGCACCTACAAAAAAGTAAAAAAAAAAAAAAATTACAGCACCATAAAGCATAAACTATAAAAACACCATAAAACTCAGATAGACCACACGTTTCAACTAGCAGATAGCCGATGCTACAATAAAAACCCCAGCCAGATCTGGCGTCATTAAATTAAATAAAGATGTTCTTGCCTATTTGATGCGAAGTCTGCGCCTCCCGTTTCGTCAAAGTCCGGGGCCAGTCCCCTCAGCCTCTGGTCTGTCATCAAACGGTGGACCCAGCACCGAGGCCGGTTTTAGGGGGGGGCAGGGGTGGGCTATGCCCACCCAAACGTGCGTCCTGCCCACCGGCGTCTCCATCCCGGCGAGAGTGGAGAGCGGATGGCGGTGCGCTGCAGGCTCTAGAGCCACGGCTACGCCGTCTACGGCTCTATGTCATAGCTATCTGTTTCTTGTTATTTTCATACAAAAGTACGTTTTTCAATGTTTATAATTATTCACAAGTATGCAGTGTCATAACTAAATCCCTGACGTTCATAAGAAACCAAACTGTTTGAAAATCTGTTGAGAATTGAGCAAGTTAAGGTTGTTTAAGCAGTACATGCACCATTAAACACAATGTTATGAGTGAGCGAGCCCTCCTGTGGCAAGATGGCCGCCGTGTGACGACGTCGCTCTGCATTGGCAGCAGCGCGGACGAGTCATCTAGCCTTTATATATGTCTATGGAGCCACCGTTGTACGTCATCGCCCCCAGAATGCATTGCGCAGGTAGAACATGGCGCCTCCCGCAGGTCAAAATATGTGATAAACATTGTAGATTTTTAAAGCAATTAGATTATTTTATGTGTTTCTAACAACATATTTTAGTATAAGAGAACAATTGTGGCTAATTAGGGACTACAAGTCTTAATAACCAGGGTTCCTTTTAAAGGTCGTGAACGGAGTTGAGGCTGAAAAAGAACTGGAGCAGGAGTGTGTGGCGATCTTTGTCATCCATCCAGTCGGGGACCCTGATGTTCCACCTACAGACATTGGTATCGTTATAGATGGCGTCACAGTGCTGGAGGACTTGCCCTCTGTTGCATCTGCCTGCGCCTTACTGTTTGGGTTCATACAGGACTGTCTCAGAAAATTTGAATATTGTGATGAAGTTCTTTATTTTCTGTAATGCAATTAAAAAAACAAAAATGTCATACATTCTGGATTCATTACAAATCAACTGAAATATTGCAAGCCTTTTATTATTTTAATATTGGTTTACAGTTTAAGAAAACTCAAATATCCTATCTCAAAATATTAGAATATCATGAAAAAGTATACCAGTAGAGTATTCAACTAATCACTTGAATCGTCTAATTAATTCGAAACACCTGCAAGGGTTTCCTGATCCTTGAAAAACACTCAGCTTGGTTCAGTAAACTAAATCACAAGTCTGGGGAAGACTGCTGATCTGACTGCTGTCCAGAGGACCAGCATTGACCTCCATCAGGAGGGGAAGACACAAAGAGACATTTCTCAAAGAGCAAGCTGTTCACAGAGTGCAGTTTCAAAGCACATCCACAAAAAGTCTGTTGGAAGGGGGAAATGTGGCAGGAAACGCTGCACAACCAAGAGAGATGACCGCGGTCATCCCCGGTGGAAAGTGGTGCTTTGTCATTATGGCGTGTTTTATTAAAAGTAGGTCAATATCAACTTCATTAAGTTTGTACAATGCATGGTTTCAAAATGAACTTGCATTCAAAATATTATTTCTTTATCTGAATAATATATTTAACATTCACACTGACTAAATCTGGAGACAATTAATACATAATTCATATGTAAAATAGACAGATATATTCTTCTGCTCATCCCTGTGCACAAATGTATTATATATAATACCCCTGCTGTAGGCACTGGTTAATAATTTGTCTGGTTATACAGCAGAAAAGTGTTGGAAAATAGTCAGTTGTCAACAGATACTTATCTTGTTCTACTAAATTCTGAATGTAAGGCCAGTTAAAAGACTGGTTGTTTTAGATAAGCCTGGTTTAATGGCAGAAAGTCTTGGGCACATTGTCAGTTCACAGAAAATTGCTTTGTCGTACAGAATTGTGAATATAGCCCAGTTAACAAATAATACATTTGAATTTTGCACTCGCACTATATATTTGTTTCTTTACAGTATGAACAAGTTGATGCAGGTAAGTTTACATTTTCTTGATATATTTTTTTAGTTTCAATAGCTAATGTTAAATCGACTCATTTTCTTTGTGTGCTAATTGATGAAAATCATGGAAACCTCTTATTTCACTAATTTCATCGAAAATTGCAAAAAACATTGGGATAATTGGGAAAATCCGTTATCTCCTCAACACAAAAGTTTCACTCAACCATTATTACTCTATGATTTATCCCTTTATTAGTTACTGCAACATTGCTTGGGCCTGTACTCACCAAACAGAATTAAAACCAATTCTTAGGTTGCAAAAACGAGTGGTGAGAATCATTGCCTCTTCGCCTCTAAGGAGTCACTCGTTACCTTTGTTTTGCAAATTTGGCATCCTTAATATCTATCAGATTAATAACCTCCAAATTACTCAATTTGTATATGGTTCTTTAAATAAAACTCTTACTAACTTTTTTCACAATTTATTTTCTCCGAACAATGAATTTCATAATTATTCAACCCGTAAAGCCTCCCAGCTTCAGCCCCCATAATCGCAAACTATTACATCTCAATTTAAGATCTCTCACAGAGGTTCCAAGATATGGAATTCACTTCCTTCCCACCTGGTCAAACTTTCTCATGAATTATTTAATAAATCTGTGAAACATATTTTGCTATATCAATAGCTTAATAATATGATGTAAACTTCTACTTACTCACATTTTTCTTTTTTCCCTATTTTTATACAGTTTTGTGTGTCATTACTGTATTTAAAACACACATACGGCGCACCGACCGAAAAGGCGCCGTCTACACACACGGAGCACCGCCTTACAACATCACACACACACACAAGCATTAGGGGTGGGACGATACGGGTAAGTCCCAATTCGATACTTTTCTAATTTCACAAATAATTATTGTGAAATAACTATAAATAAATAAATATAAATAACTCAAATAGGCTTTTCAATATCCCTTCTTTTCCAATATCCTTTTAGCCTGTCTAATTTATTCTGTCACCACACACATATTGCCATGAAGCATCAGGCATTTTTCACTCATGTCATGACAAACTGTATCCGATAACAGAAGAAACCAATTAAGCTATAATAAATATAAATAATATGAACTTCATTGAACTAATATAAAATTTTGAAATTTAAGCTGAAATATCCAAAGCATGAACACTGGTTTTGCACGGGTGGGCGTGTGTCTGAGTGTGTCCGTGTCCGTGTGTAAAGGCTGATTTATGGTTCCGCGTTACACCAACGCAGATTTACGCCGTAGGGTGACGCGGCGACACGCACCGTACTGTACGCGTCGCCGCGTACCCTACGGCGAACCATAAATCAAGCTTAACGTGTCTGGTCAATGATCTGCAAGTCTTCCCAGCACACGGTTGACTGGACACGGAAGGATACGAGCGAGGATCACTCACAGAGTGAAAAGCATAAACGTTGCAACACAAAAAGACTGACGATCATTTACTTTAACGGCGTCTGTAATAGGTGGAATAATTTTGTATTACAGTACGACGCGCTCTCCTCACGTGGAGCGCGAGCGGGGTCCGTTTACAACGCAGCTGGTTGTCTGTGCGAGCGGAGATTAACCCACATGGCAGCTTAAACACCGGCTCAAACAGCAAGTAATTTCCGGCATTAACAGTGCTGCTCAGCCCGCTGTCTGTACGGAGTAAACCGGTCGTTCTGTATTTTCTGAGCTGGTTTCTCAGGCGGCCGTTTGTTTTGTTCACGAGGGCAGCGGGGGCGGGCGGGGCAGAGCTTGAACAATAGTGCGGTGACAACCGCGTAAACCATTATGTGTGTTGTAATAAAATATCGATATTAGCCGACAGTATATCGATTATTTATTGAAACAGAGAGCACAACAATATATTGAAATATCGATTTTTTTCCCCACCCCTAACAAGCATACAAGTGTGCGTATTTAAAAATAGAGCGGGAGCAAAACTTAGTTTGATTGTACTTTATTAGGGCCCGAGCACTTACAGTGCGAAGGCCCTCTTGTATCTGTAGAAATTTTCCTTTTCCTTTTCCTCCTTTTCCTTATTTTTCTTCTTCCGACGAAATGAGGGCCTTTTTTCCCCCTAAACGTGCCCCAAAAGTCTCCAAATTTTGCACACAAGCCAGGCCTGGCGAAAAATGTGATGGCCTAATGGCTCAACAGCGCCCCCTAGAAAACTTTGTGCCTCAGGCCCCACAATACGGTTTGACGTACATGCACGAAAATCGGTACACACCTGTATCATGTCGCAGCTTAAAGAAAAGTCTCTTGGCGCCATGGCCGAAACCGAACAGGAAGTCGACCATTTTGAATTAATCGTGTAATTTTGGCGCAATTTATGCC